>NC_043000.1:40974350-40991850 GCF_006345805.1 Octopus sinensis
TCAATAACATGTTATATCAAACATCCCTACATCAGTGCTCTTTAATCACGTTCCATTTCTTATTCTCTACCTTTCTTTTTACATCCATGACCTCCTCATCGAATACCTCCATGTTTTTCACCCTGTTCACATTTATTTTTATATCAATTATATTCACACTCTAAGGCGGTGAGCTGGCAGAAACGTTAGCACGCCGGGCGAAATGCGTAGCCGTATTTCGTCTGCCGTTACGTTCTGAGTTCAAATTCCGCCGAGGTCGACTTTGCCTTTCATCATTTCGGGGTCGATTGAATAAGTACCAGTTACGCACTGGGGTCGATATAATCGACTTAATCCGTTTGTCTGTTCTTGTTTGTCCCCTCTGTGTTTAGCCGCATTTCGTCTGCCGTTACGTTCCCTAGTTCAAATTCTGCCGAGGTCGACTTTGCCTTTCATATTTTCGGGGTCGATAAATTAAGTACCAGTTACTCACAGGGGTCGATGTAATCGACTTGATCCCTTTGTCCTTGTTTGTCCCCTCTATGTTTAACCCCTTGTGGGCAATAAAGAAATAAGAATCGTTAGCACGCCTTGTGGCACAATGCATGGGGGTACAATACCTAGTGAGATTTCGTTCCTTTCTATGCTCTGAGTTAAAATTCTGCCGAGTTCGACTTCGCTTTTCATCCCTTCGGGTTCGATAAAATAAGTACCAGTTGAACACTAGGGTCGATGTAAATTGGCTTACCCTCTCCCGGGAAATTGCTGGACTTGTGCCAAAATTTTATATCATTATATTCCTACTCTGTCGAAGTATATATGATCGAAATTTTAGAATTTCCCACTCCTTACACCCACCAGAAATTATATAAATTGTGGTTTAGCTATTTTTATATAATCTTATAATTTTTCAAAGGATTTCTTTTTGTCTTTCTAAATACATGATTTGGGTTAATGCAGCTACTTGCTGTTTTCGTCTTCAAATCTATGCTTTATCAAATGAGGAAAATTTATCGTTGAAATTTTCATATAGCTTTGATTTACTTGAAGTGGCCAGATTATGAGAAGGATACTGCTGTTTTTCATTAATGTTGGTATTATAAATTACGAGCAAAACGCTCCCCGTCCAATGGACGGTGCTGAGTGACAAAGCGTGACATTATCATTGAATGGCAGGAAATGTTTTTCCTTTTGGCGACGATGGTTACAGCATTGATATACCCAGATGTGTTCTAGTGACTCTACTGCCTGTCCAACCGTTCAAAAAAATCTCGCAAATGGAGTTCTATGGATTTCGACAGATGGTTCGCAAGACGATGTCAATCTTTTGCACAGCTGATGTACTTGCGCGTACAAATGCACGTTCCCACGGCTTTATCGATCGCATTCTCACCTGGAATCGATTTTTGTAATTTTTTCAAGACTTATACACGCCCTGATACCGTCGGCATCTACATATCAAATTTGAGCGCAATCAGATGGAGGATGCCCGAGATTCTAGAAGACACACATACACACACACACAGACAGAACGGATTTTATATAATAGATTAGTCTTGCATAGCTCTGTTCAAGGAGACAAATCACATGTCTGTGCAGGCCAAAGAAACTAAGTGGCCAGATATACTATATCTTGTTGAAAATCACACCGTACACTCTAACACCTGCTTGTGTATTGTATGTGGGGTAAGTCAATGTAACACATCAAGCTATTTCGTCTTTCCTACGTTGCATGTCCAGTGGACAGCAGTGAGGATGATCTTAGTAAAGTGGAATGTTGTTTCACTTTAGTGATCGTTTCAACTAGTGTATATCGTAACATAGTCATACTTGTTAAACTTGTTGGTCTTTATGCCTTTTCGCTCGAAACATTTAATACATTCGAAAAGAAGCTTGAGTGGGTGATAACCTGTCTATTATTATTTTAGTGTCTCAAAAAGAACTCAATGGAATGGTTTCCGATTACCCTAACCATTCCAGTAGGTACTTGAAGTCAGCTTCAATATAAAAAAAAAAAAATTCGCTGATTACACTGTGGCTATGTTCCTTCAAACAGTTAACTGCACTTAATTCAATGGATCTCTTTACATTTAAGAGGAGTAGACCAGTAAATTTGTGCCGTGCCCGCTACTTCAGCATAAAGTCTATAGCAAGATGAGAATACTGCGGTAGTACGACATCATATTCCATGCTCTGAAATCTATATTATATTATGACCAAAGTATGGCAAGGATCAGAGCATAATTCTTTAGTTTTGTTATAAAAATATTTTATAAAGTGGGAGAAATTAGTTTGCTGTGCATTATAAGCAATGATTAAAGGGAAATAATTCAAGTACTAGAATTATCTCCCTTGCATTAGTCTGAATATATTCTACTGTGACACTGAGGTACGATATCACATTCTATACAGACACTGGTGTGTGTATGTATGTATGTATGTATGTATGTATGTATGTATGTATGTATGTATGCATGTATGTATGTATGTATGTATGTATGTATGTATGTATGTATGTATGTATGCACGTATGCCTGTATGCATGCTTGTATGCGTGTATGTACAAACATACACACAAAACACTCTCTGACTCAGAAACGCTCGCACACACCCACACTCACACACACACCCCTCCCGTCTAATATATCTCTTTCTCTCTCCTCTCTCTCTCTCTCTCTCTCTCTCTCTCTCTCTCTCTCTCTCTCTCTTTCACTCTGTCTCTTACTTCAGCTGTCACATCTCCGATGTTCCGCTGGCTACAGATGCGGAAAGGCCGGGAAAGTGTCAATATCTACTCGGTATTACTTTGGTGCCCTAATAAATTCTTGAAAATTTTGTTTTAACTACCCAGTTCATACATGCCTTCGTGCGAGCGCTTGTTATGCTCTATCTATCTATCTATCTATCTATCTATCTATCTATCTATCTATCTATCTATCTATCTATCTATCTATCTATCTTGTATGTGCGTATGTATATATATATATATATATATATATATATATATATATATATATAATATATATATATATATATATATATACACACAAACACACTCATATGTATGTTTATATACAGACAAACACACACACAGAAGTGGCTGTGTGGTAAGAAGCTTGTTTCCCAACTACATGGTTCTCGGTTCAGTTCAACTGCGTGGCACCTTGGGCAAGTGTCTTCTACTGTAGCCTCGGGCCGACCAAAGTGTATTTGGCAGATGGAAACTGAGTTTCCAAATCCACTCACAGCAATTTCTTAGAGCGGAAGTCAATTGCATCAATACCTAAGTTCAACTAGTACTTATTTTATAGATCCGAAAGGATGAATGGTAAAGTCGACCTTGGCGGAATTTGAACTTGTTGCGTAAAGACAGACAAAATACCTATTTCTTTAGTACCCACAAGGGGCTAAACACAGAGAGAACAAACAAGGACAGACAAACAGATTAAGTCGATTATATCGACCCGAGTGCTTAACTGGTACTTATTTAATCGACCCCGAAAGGATGAAAGGCAAAATCGACCTTGGCGGAATTTGAACTCAGATCGTAGCGGTAGATGAAATACTTATTTCTTTACTACCCACAAGGGGCTAAACACAGAGGGGACAAACAAGGACAGACAGACGGATTAAGTCGATTATATCGACTCCTGTGAGTAACTGGTACTTATTTAATCGACCCCGAAAGGATGAAAGGCAAAGTCGACCTCGGCGGAATCTGAACTCAGAATGTAGCGGCAGACGAAATACCGCTAAGCATTTTGACAGCTTGCCATGTTAAAAAGTAGCAATAATAATAATCCTTTCTACCTTAGACACAAGGCCTGAAATTGGGTGGGAGGGGACTAGTCGATTACATAGATCCCAGAGTTTCACTGGTACATAATTTATTGACCCTGAATGGATGAAAGACAAAGTCAACCTCGGCGGAATTTGAACTCAAGCCGTAGCAACAGACGAAATGCCTCTAAGCATTTCGTTCAGCGTACTAACGATTCTTATTTCTTTATTGCCCACAAGAGGCCACAGACAGAGGAGACAAACAAGGACAGACAAATGGATTAAGTCGATTATATCGATTACAGTGTGTAACTGGTACTTATTTAATCGACCCCGAAAGGATGAAAGGCAAAATCGACCTCGGCGGAATTTGAACTCATAACGTAACGGCAGACGAAATACCGCTACGCATTTCGCTCGGCGTGGTAACGTTTCTGCCACCTCGCCGCCTTAGTAATTATAATAATAATAATAAAATAATAATAATAATAATAATATAATAATAATAATAATAATAATAATAATAATTGTGATAATGGTTTCAAATTTTATCACACGGGCAACCATTTTCGGTGAGGGGATAATTCGATTACATCGATCCCAGGACTCAACTGGTACTCAATTTATCAACCCCGAAATGATGAAAGGCAATGTCAACTTGCGCGGAATTTGAACCCAGAATGTAGCGACGCGCGAAATACCCCTAAGCATTTTGTCCAGTGTGCTAACGATCTGCCAACTTGCCGCCTTAGTAATAATGATAATAATAATCCTTTCTACTATAGGCACAAGGACTGGATTTTTATGGGGACGGGGAGAGTCGATCACGTTGACCCCATTACTTGACTGGTACCTAATTTACCGACCCCGAAAGGATGAAAGGCAAAGTCGACCTCGGCGGAAGTTGAACTCAGAACTTAGTGACAGGCCAAGTACCGCTAAGCATTTCGTGCAGCACGCTAACAATTAGTTTTAGTAGTAGTAGTAGTAGTAGTAGTAGTAGTAGTAGTAGTAGTAGTAGTTGTAAATGCCCTGGTGCAGTACCAGACAGTGGCTCTCATGGCTTCTTATCTTAACTGATTAGAAGTGTTATCATGTACATTGTTTCGCATTGGTATAAAAATGGGCTACTGCAAATATTCTGCTCAATACCACAGAATTGCTTGTCAATTGTTTGACCATAACCGGGATTAAGTTACGATTATTAAGCTAATCAAGTTCTTTATTTCAAACCAAACTAAGTAATATAGACGTCAAATTTGGGCGAAATCCGTTGAAATTAGTTATAATATATATATATATTATATATTAGAAGAAATGAGGTACTCAGAAAATCGGATGGTTTATATTTACAGATATTTTTTGTATATTACATTTTTTATACATCATATAACTTAGATTATGTATTAGCGCTTTCTCCCATTCTAGTGGGGTTCCTGTGTGAAAAGTTTTGACCATTTTATAGTGGTATTGAGCTCGTAGTGGTGGGGAGGAATATAAGACTGTACAAGAGGGTGATGGATGAGGAGAAAGTGAGAGAGAGAGGGAGCATATGTGTGTGTGTGTTTTTGCTTTTGGAAAACACACACACACACACACATGTTCTTTCTCTCTCACTTTCTCCTCATCCATAACCCTCTTGTACAGTCTTATATTCCTCCCCACCACTACAAACTCAATACCACTATAAAATGGTCAAAACTTTTCACACACAAACTTAGTTTGATTTGAAAACCCCACTAGTTAGTTAGTTAGTTAGTTAATTTGGCTCAAAAGCAAATAGCAAGGCCATGTAGGGGGACATGGAGTTAAGTACAGGGTGGTGTTCATGTAAAGAGTTCAGGCCACTTGAGGTCCAGGGAGGCTTTGAACAAAGCGGTCGTCGGCATCTTCACCATCTCGTCTGGCAGCTTGTTCCACGGATCCGCAACCCGGACGGAGAAAGCTCCTCTCCTTCGATTGAGATGAAATCGTCGCAGGTAGAGCTTTTCGGAATGACCCCGCAGCCGACGCTCCGGAGCAGGAGTGAAGAACAGCTCTTTCGAGAGGTTACACTTCCCGCTTATGATGTTGTGGGCGAGAATGAGATCACCACGGCGGCGGCGTTTTTCAAGAGAACAAAGGTCGAGCGTCCTCAGCCTTTCTTCGTAGGACAAATTTTTGAGACCATGAACCATGCGGGTAGCCAGCCTCTGGACTCTTTCGAGGTGCTGTATGTCTTTGAGGAGATAAGGAGAAGAGGCTTGAATCCCATACTCCAATATGGGTCTCACCAGCGTGACATAGAGTGGCAGGAATATGGCTGCTGTGAGCATTCCGAATGACCGTCGAATCAAAAACAGAATTCCGCGCGCTTTGTTGGCAGCATGGACGCACTGGGCCGAAGGCGAAAAAGAGGAATCCACCAAGATACCCAGGTCCTTTACCTGATCGGTCCTCTCCAGCAGCAGACGACCCGGCTCGAAATCAAGTTGAGTTGCAGGAGTAGAGCCGACAGGCAGATGACAGCACTTTGACACGTTCAGACACAGGTCCCAATCGTTAGACCACTTCCAAATTTGGTGGAGGCATCGACGAAGATTCTCTATACTACCGCGAGGAGCGACCAGTTTGATATCGTCGGCAAATAGAAGGGTGTGTTGCGTGAGGTCGTCGGGCAAGTCATTTATGAAGACTAAGAACAACAAGGGCCCAAGCACTGAACCTTGAGGCACGCCACTGCTCGCACTGGAGACGTCGGACCGCGAACCATTAACTTGAACTTGGAAGGAGCGATCTGAGAGGAAGGCACCAACCCATCGTACAATATCCGGATGGAAACTATATGCTTGAAGCTTGACAAGTAGTAGGCGGTGGTTTACCGAGTCAAAAGCTTTGGCAAAGTCCAATAAAACGATGTCAACAGCATCACTATCATCGAGGATGCGCGTCACTAATTCTTCCATTACTAGTAAGTTGGTCAAGCATGATCTCTTCGGCACGAAGCCGTGTTGGGAATCAGTGATCGAGGCTGTGTTTAGGAGGTGGAGCATCATACTTTTCTTAAGGATGGTTTCGAACATCTTGCTGATTATTGATGTAAGGGAAACCGGTCGGTAGTTAAGCGGGTCTTCGCGGCTCCCTTTCTTGAAAATTGGGCAGATTATCGCTGTTCTCCAGTCTGCAGGTATAACACCCGTCGCCAATGACATATTGAATAGTCGTGTTAAGGGCTCGCAGATGACCGGAGCCAACGCTTTGATAACCCGTGGGTGTATGCCGTCAGGGCCGTGACCCTTGTTGACATCGAGGCCTTGAATAACACGCTTGACTTGGTCCCGCGTGATGATCAATCGAAGCATTGGAGGTACCGATCTATCAAATGGAGGGGGTTCACGACCATCATCTTGTTTGAAAATAGTTGAAAAAGCCTCGGCAAATAATTGACTCTGTTGATAAGGGTCCTCAATCGATACGCCTGTTGAGTCTACCAACGTTGCAATCTGGTTGTTCAAGCGGGAATTCCGCTGGACATGGGCAAAGAAGGGTTTTGGATTGCTACTGGCATTTGCCGCGATTTTGTATTCATAGAATGGGAGAAAGCACTAATACATGATCTAAGTTATATGATGTATAAAAAATGTAATATACAAATAAATATCTGTAAATATAAACCATCCGATTTTCTGAGTACCTCATTTCTTCTAATATAAAATACCTGTACATCATCTCCAAACCTTCCAATATTATATATTATATATTATATTATATATATATAATATTATATATAATATTATATTATATATATATTATATATTATATAATATTATATAAATATATATGGGCAATAGACACGAACACACATACATACATGTACGTACGTACACCTATTACATGTTTTGTGCACGCATACATGTTCATAAACAGAAATGAATGGAAAAAATATTGTTACATTTGTAGATTAACAGTCGCACGATTTTCACTAAAGTATATATACTATGATTATAAAATATAGTGTCTTTCAAAACAAAAAACAAAACATTTTACATTTTATTTTTTATGAACGTAATAACTTACTCTCTATCTCTCCCTCTCTCACTTTGTCTTTCCCGTGAAACTCTCTGCCTCCTTCCTCCACTTTTCTTTATCTAATTTTTTTTGTTAGACGCCATCAAAAAAGCCAAGGCTGATATTTTTCGTGGCTAAGAGCTATGTCTGAAAATAGGTATTTACGCTACCCACGAGTGCCTTGGGGTAAAAAATAAGTTGACAAAACCCAGATAGGATGTTGACAAATGTCCTCCTAAAATTTGAGCGGCACGCGTGCTAATTTGTGGACGTGCATAAATTAAAATCACGTACACACACGCACACACATCCTCCCTGTTATAGACTGCTGTGTGTGAGCAGTGCGATGTCTCGCTCAGTGCGGCACCGTATTTTCAATTATACCACACTGAGAAGAATCTGTAAATACACTGTAAACTTCCTGGTATGGAAAGTTATGTAGTTACTAAATGGCCTAATACCGGCACAGAGCACAGACTGTCAGTATTAAATCCGTCTGCAAGGAGTTTTCACAAATCTGAATTTGGTTATTTGAAAATAATTTATCTGTATATCTAATTATCTATTTATCTTGCTAACTATCTGTGTACTTTTCTTTCTATCGACCTGGTAAAGCATTTATATCTAATAACGATGATGCTGATGCTGATGCTGACGACGACGACGACGACAACGATGATGATGATGATGATGATGATCGTGGTAATTTCAAAGTTAGACACAAGGCCAGCAATTTCGGGCGAGAGGATAAGTCGATTACATCTACTCCAGTGTTTCACTGGTACTTAATTTATCGACCTCGAAAGAATGAAAGGCAAAGTCGACCACGGCAGAATTTGAACTCAGAACGTAAAGATGGACGAAATGCTGCTACGCATTTTCACCGGTGTAAACTGAATAATTGCAGTGTCTGAGAGTGGTCATGGTCATTGAACTGGAACACGTAAAATAGTAAGACAGTAAGATCTAATGCTATTTGCTAAAGTAAGTTAAGTATCAGTTGATGTATCCAACTATTCAACTTCCTATCTTCTATCAACCGATATATCTATCTATATACATAGATAGATATATCGTCAGTTAGACGATTATACTTTCACAAAGTAAACGTAATGTAATAAGTTATGGATTGGAGCATGTCGACTGCGTGATCCCGTCCATTGACTGGTATGTATTTTACTGACACCAGAATAATGAAAGATAAAGTCAACCTCAAAATGGTTTTTAACGAAGTACATAAAAGGACGCACTTAAATAACCATCGGTGTTTCTTTCACGATGTACTACCGATTCTGTGATTTCCCCACTGTGTTGGGGAAATTAATTATTAGGTGAACTTCTAGAAATGGGGGCAATGATTTCGGTGGTGGTAGCAGCGGTGGGACCGGCGAGGCAGTGGGGACCTGAGACGGTGGGGGCCTGCGGCGGGGGAAGCAGTGGCAAACTGCAGCGGCGTCGGCAGCGAGCGTGACAGTGGCAGCGAGTACGACAACGTCGGCTGGGGCAGCAGCGACGGCGCAGCGGTGGCAGCAATGACGACACAGCAGCAGTGGTAGCAGCAGCTGCGGCAGCGACGGCAGCGATACCAACGGCAGTGGCAGCGACAGCAGTGACACCGACGGCTGCGGTAGCGACGGCAACGGCGAGAGAGACGGAAGCAGCGAGAGCCGCGGAAGCAGCGAGAGCCGCGGGAGCGGCGAGAGCGGGCGATGTGGCGAGAGCAGCGGAAGCAGTGAAAACAGCGACAACTGTGGCAGCGGCGGTAGTCATGATAGCAGCAGAGGGGGGGGGAGAAGTATCAGGATTAACGACCATAGCAGCGGTGCATTGGCGGTGGCTTTAGTGGCGACAGCGAAGGTAGCGATAGCGACGCTAGCACTAGCAGCGGCGATAGTAACGATAGCAGTAGCAGCGGCGGTAGTGGCGTTGGTAGCCGTGGAAATTGCAGCTAAGGCAATAGTGGCGGCAGCTGCAGTAATGCTGACAGCGATAACAGGGGCGGCAGCGGCCGTAGCAGTGACAAAGATGGCAGAGGCGGTAGCGGCAGCACCGGAGGTAACAGAAGCGGTGGCGGCGGCAGTGGTAGCGGCAGCAGCGGCGGTAACAGAAGCGGTGGAGGCGGCAGTGGTAACGGCAGCAGCGGCGGTAACAGAAGCGGTGGCAGCGGCAGTGGTAGCGGCAGCAGCGGCAGTAACAGAAGCGATGGCGGCGTCAGTGGTAGCGGCAGCAGCGGCAACAACAGCAGCGGCGACAGTGGCAGCGGCGGCGACAGCGGCAGTGGTAGCGGCAGCAGCGGCGGCGACAGCGGCAGTGGTGACAGTGGCAGCAGCGGCTGAGGAGGCAGCGACGGCAGAGGCAGTGATACAAATGATCGCAGCGGTGACAGCGCCGATGGAGTAGGTTTTGATTTTATTGTGCGTGCTGTCGAATAATGACATTAAAGATGATTATGAGTGCTGGTCGTGATGTTCCTGGAGATGTATTGTCAGAGATAGCGATTGGTGGTAGTTTGCTAAGTGGGGAAGTGCTAACTCTGGAAGAAGGAAATGTAGGTTGGAGAAATAGATTTCATAGTGAGTTGCTACATAAACGGCAGATTACCAAGGACCAGTCGGTTCTTAAGAATACGTTTCAAAATACAAACAACAAACATCATTAACACACCTGACTGACCAGATTCAGATTAAGTCCTGCTTAGAACCTGAGCACCCTTTCTATTATTTCTGGTTAAACTGGTTAAGGTTTCATTATCGTCAGCGAACTTTATCATAATTTCTGTATTGTCATCGTCATTGTAGTCTACATTATAAATCATACTTTATCGTAGTGACCTATCGGTCCCCCACGTCAGATTAAGCGAATCTAGTGGAGAAATAGTCTTGGGAACTTAATCAGATATCTAACCATCATCATCAAATGTGTGTGTATAGAATGAACGATTTATGTGTTTTATTGAGCAGTTAACTGCCATCTATTGTTTGATACACGGTAACATGTTTATACACATTTATATATAAATGCACACACACACACACACACACACACACACACAACACACACACACACACACACACACACATATATATATATATATATACATACATACATACACACTTACATACATACATACATACATACATACATACATACAGACAGACAGACAGTTAGACAGGCGTATATACATACATATATATATATGTGTGTGTATGTATGTAACATAAGTATCATATATCACACACACATACATACACACACACACACATATATGCACACTCATACAGGCGCTGGCGTAGTTCCCCAACCACATGGTTCTGGATTCAGTCCTACTGCTTGATACCTTGGGCAATTGTCTTCTACAATAGCCTCAGACCGACGAAAGCCTTATGAATAAATATGATAGACAGAAACTGAAAGAAGCCCATCGTACACACACACATTTTTATATATATATATTTCTGTCCGTCTGTTACTATTTTGATGCTTCAAACAAAGAGCAAATCTTCATGAAATTTTGCTTACATGTTAAACTAATATCCAGTTCAATTATAGGCTAATTGGATTTTAATAAAAATCGATAATGGTCCCCCTACGTGAGAAGGGCGCAAAGAGTGATAGGTTGAATCAAATATGGTGGCATATTGATGGTGGCTAATATCAGAGAAGGGGAGAAGACAGGAAGAAATAGAGAAACAGGGAATGTGAGAGACAGAAAGAGTACGAGAGAAAGGGGCAGAGCGGGAGAGAGAGAATGTGCTTACCGAAGAGAACAACGAATTTTAATACGTTTTCCTTTAATTTTTACCTATTACTTAACGTGTACGTTTTAGTGGATTGACTATCGTATGCTCAGTCAAAGCTTTTACAATATGTCCAGCAACAGATGTGAAACTAACAAGTGAAAGGTAAAGTTCTTTCATATTTGTTTTCAAATCACCGTATTAAGATTTATTAAAACTTTACCAACGTACTGAAACAATAACATTATAGATAATGTCTTTCATTTTCTTCCATAGATGAATAGTCCTTCGTTGTCGGGCAATTTTTACAATAGAATGTCTTACATAAATTTTTGTTTATTCCACATCAGACCATGCCTTCCGCGACTGAAAAGGCTCTTGATCAGGACAGATTTGTGCAATTTTTCGCAAAAAGTTCCTTAACGATTTTTTTCCTTTTAAAATTATTTACATGCTGGTTCGACCGTTTCCCATTACTTTATTCATTAAAGCATATTAAAACTTCAGAAATTCTTTCAACTTTGGTCATCGTAATGCTTTGCTTTCGTTTGTTTAATAAAAATTCCTCCCCGTAATGATTTTGATTTCATTTTGTGATAGACAGCTCTCATGCAGAAAATGTCAGCTTTCAAATCCTGTTTTCTGATTAGGAAAAATTGATTAGTAGCATTTTCTGGAGCAAATAAATAACAAAATCGGATTTAACATGGAAAATTTTTTCAATATACCAAATTTGTTTATTTATTCTCCATAGGGCAAGATCAAAAATGTAGTACATCAAGAGGGTCTACAAAATTGATAATAATCAACCATAAAATCAGTTATTTCATAGTCGCACATCGTCAATCCTCTCATCCTTCCAACCATCCACCAAATCAACTTTGATATTGCCATACTATTACAATCAACCAATTTTATGATTCAACTCTGTATTACTTGTCAGTATTTGTAACTCTGTCCCACGTAACCGTGTATTTGTAAATCTATTTGTAATTTAAACGGGAACTGAACAGGGAACGGGATAGGATATGAAAACAATGTAATGGGAAAAGTATATATATATATATATATACTTACATACATACGTATTCTCTATTCTCATTGAGTATAGTTAGTTAACTTCTCAGCGAGTCGAGTCTCCGAATGCGAGTTCAATTCCTACTCATTTAAATGATGGCGGGGGGACAAACACATATACACAAGTACATGCACACACACACATTATATATATATATATTATATATATATATATTATATATATATGTGTGTGTGTGTGTGTGTATATATATATATATATATATATATATATATATATATATATATATATTATATATAGGACGGGCTTCTTTCAGTTTTTGTCTACTAAATCTACTCACAAGTTACTCAAAATTCATTCCTAACAACCGATGTAAGAATCAGGATGTCCTCTGGTTCAACCAGATTTTCGGTTTGCATGTTTCAACTAAGATTGCTGCAAAATTTTTTGCTGCTTTAGACAAATGTTTTCCTAACTCTAATCGGTAGCATGCTATTTTTAATCGGCACACAATGAAGGTATCCTACGCTAACTCTGCTAATTTAGAGCAGCTTATGCATCGCAGAAACAATAGCAAAATGCGACAAAGGTTCAATTACCTTTCAAATACTAACTTAGGCTTTTAAATATTAACAAAGAAGATGTAAGCCGCAATGAAAAACACCAGTTACTGCCAAATTGTAATAGTAGAAATACTTATGATACAGCTGACACGATAACAACGTCGGTATATGGAGTCAGGACAGCCTCATATACAAATAACTACGATAAATGCTCATGCAGGGAAAAATCAAAATGTCCATTGATAAATCTCTGCATGAGTTGAAGTCTTGTATATAAATGTATCGTGCGCACAAGGGGAGGGTCGTATATTTACATTGGGCAGACGGCTGATTCATTTAAGAAACGTTATTTTTAACCATGTCGCCAGCTTTAAGACAATTAATAAGAGACAGTCAATATATTTGGCCGATTTTGTATGGCGACAGAAGTACATAGTAAGGCACGCGAAACCATACAACATAATTTCCAGGAGATGCCGTCTTTTCTCCGAGGAACCCGGTTTATTCTGTGGACTAATGAGAAGAGCATTAATAAACTTTCTAAAAGACTCTCGAGATGCCTACACGCATATAAATGTACTTTCGCACAATGCAGGGGGAATGAATTTTGAGTAACTGTTAACATAATTTACTTTAAGGTATGGATGGCTTAAGTTTACTGTTAAGCTCCCTATTCTTACAAACACCAAGTAGATAGTTAACTCGCATTGTGGTCGTGAGTACACCAAACCTAACGTGTGCATATGCTCACATTTTGGGGGATGCTTTTATGAGCGAGTGCACTCGTGTCATGCAGCTTGCCCAAGGGCGTTTATGCATCCATCTTCGTTAAGGGTTATTTTTAATAATTTTGTCGCGGTATTCCGTGTTCGTTTCTCTTTTTGCCATCTGTGATTTTATTTTTCGTCTTCTATGTAATGAAGACATTTTCTCTGTCGGGCTGTTTTTTCTTTCTACAAAACGAGAAGCTACATTGCGGAACTGTCATTTTAACGAGTTATGTCTATTTATCACCCGATGAGATATATCTGCCCCGCCAGATGCTCCTGAATCAGATGTTGAGTGTCCCATCCGTGAGGGATCGATGCTAGATGTGTAGAAATAATTTTCGTGATTAATAATAAATTCTCGTATATTCCATCTTCCCTTCCGTCTTTCATTTGCCATATACATAATGATCACTGAGAAACCGACCGTGCTTTACCAGTAAGCTACCAGGTGTAAACCATTCGTTTTATTATCCAATATATATATATATATATATATATATATATATATATTACTCTTTTTACTCTTTTACTTGTTTCAGTCATTTGACTGCGGCCATGCTGGAGCACCGCCTTTAGTCGAGCAAATCGACCCCGGGACTTATTCTTTGTAAGCCCAGTACTTATTCTATCGGTCTCTTTTGCTGAACCGCTAAGTTACGGGGACGTAAACACACCAGCATCGGTTGTCAAGCAACGCTAGGGGGACAAATACAGACACACAAACATACACACACAAACATACACACACATACATATATATATACATATATACGACAGGCTTCTTTCAGTTTCCGTCTACCAAATCCACTCACAAGGCATTGGTCGGCCCGAAGCTATAGCAGAAGACACTTGCCCAAGATGCCACGCAGTGGGACTGAACCCGGAACCATGTGGTAGGTAAGCAAGCTACTTACCACACAGCCACTCCTGCCGTCTAAAAAAAAATTGCTCAGATTGCGACGCAGTGGATCTGAACTCGGAAACATGAGATTGGAGATTAAGAAAGAAGCTTCTTACCACACAGCTGCGCTGTGGTAAAATTCTATATTATCTCATTTATCCTTCTGTTTACGACGCTTGATAATGTCAGATTTGAAGGAGAATTTACCACTATTTCTAGCAGACAAAGCGACCACTGAGCGGCCTCGTCGTTGGCACCTTGATCAATTAACTTTGTAGCGTTCATTTGTCGTTGCTCATGAAAATAATTGGGATAAACAGGTTTCTTATTTTTTTTTTTTTTTTATTCATGAACAATAGCCTCGGTGGGTATTTGAGACAAATGATGGGTTTAACGGAACAAACATTGACTGGATTTTATTATGAAGGATCAAAGTTACAAGTGTGTATGTGTGTGTATGCGTGTGCACGTGCGTATATGTGTCTGTATGTGTGTTGCGTATGAACGAGTGACGGTGGGTGGCGGGAGTACATTTGGCATTTAAAACTTTGAAAAACGGTTCCAATTGCAAAATCCGGATGTTTGTGTCATACAGCCGAGGACATATATCTCCTTTCCAATTTGTAGGTCTTGCCATTAGGCGTCGGTAGAACGCCTGCAGGTGTGAAATTGCTCGTACTCGCTCAATGGCGTCTTTCATTCAGGTACAGCTCGTTTTTCATAGCATCATCTATCATATGAATTTCTGAATATTATTATATAAGCTATATTGAAATTAAGTACACAACTCGTTGTTTAGTGTAATTATACATGCTAAATACAGAAAATTAAAAAAAAAATAGAGAAATGTAAATTATCACTCATTCTCACAGATACATGTTCTAAATGAACACACACACAATAGTGCCTGTGTACAAACTCACACGTCCTCACACGTAATATCCCTGGTTGGAATATTGCATAACTAACCAAGGAGATTATGAATTAACTCTATATAACAAATTATTGCGAGAGCCTGTTTCTAAAACAGATGGTATATTGTTTTACAAAACATACAGACAGGCATGCGCGCAACACACACTCACACACACGCGCACACAGACACACACACACACACATACACACACACACACACACACACACACACACAAACACTCACACACACACACGCGCGCGCGCACGCACGAAATCTGAAATGAGCAACTGAGATAACCAAAGAGATGGTGTTGTGGATCTCCACCTCGGCATCCGAAACTCAGACTTTTATCTTGGCTATTGAATAATTGTCACATATTATTTTACAGATAAATTTCCTCTATTTACATAATATGTATGTATGTATGTATGTATGTATGTATTTTTGTATGTATGTATGTATTTTTGTATGTATGTATGTATGTATTTATGTATGTATGTATGTATGTATGTATGTATGTATGTATGTATGTATGTATGTATGTATGTATGTATGTATTTATGTATGTATGTATGTAGGTATGTATGTATGTATTGACAATGACTTCGAAGTTTCGGCTAGTTAAGCAAACCTCAGACTGTTTGATGATAGCTTAGCTAACCGAAACTTCGAAGTCAATACTATTCTTGTTAATGAATAATAAATTTGTCCCCTAGCAACCCCTCAGTTTAATGTAAAATGGTTTTTATTATAACATAAAGATAAACATTAATACGTGTGTGACGCCATGATAGATCGTTAGCTCATACACGCATTTTTTTCTCTCCTTGTTTCTCTCCTTGTTTTTTTCTGTGTATCTTTCTGTCGAAGAGCGTAGGCTCGAAACGTAAAAGCCTTTTTCTATTTCTATTCCTGAGCGCTATACTAATACATTTGCTTGTTTGTACTCGTAAATTTTCCCGTTATATATATATATATATGCGTGTGTGTGTGTATATAAAAATATCTTTGTTTGTGAGTGAGCGAGTGTGTGTGTGTGTGTATGTTGTTGTTCATAAATATAGGCCATAAACATCTACTACTTTTGTTCATTCCATGTCACTTCACTTACGAAAACAGGTTGGGACAGATGATGTGCTGATGACGCCAACTAAGGCAAAAACACCAGTACGCATTTCTCCTTTTATCTTCAAGCAACAATCTGCGCTTTCTTTATAGTATGTAAACTTTTCTTTATAGTATAGAAATGGGGGTATTCTCAACAGTTATCTGGTAATTAATGGAATATATTCTAGATAAGGATCCTTTTTGTTTTCAAAAATAAATAAAGAATTTACGTTCTATATAAGTAGATATACCCGTTTGCGTATATGTACTCACATGCGTCTACACACTCACACACATACACACATTCGTACTCTCTTTACTCTTTACTCTTTTACACTTTTACTTGTTTCAGTAATTTGACTGCGGCCATGCTGGAGCACCGCCTTTAATCGAGCAACTCGACCCCGGGACTTATTCTTTTGTAAGCCCAGTACTTATTCTATCGGTCTCTTTTGCCGAACCGCTAAGTGACTGGGACGTAAACACACCTGAATCGGTTGTCAAGCAATGCTAGGGGGACAAACACACACACACAAACACACACACATATATATATATATACATATATACGACAGGCTTCTTTCAGTTTCCGTCTACCAAATCCACTCACAAGGCTTTGGTCGGCCCGGGGCTATAGTAGAAGACACTTGCCCAAGATGCCACG
>NC_043000.1:40994350-41004350 GCF_006345805.1 Octopus sinensis
TATCTATCTATCTATCTATCTATCTATCTATCTATCTATCTATCTATCTATCTATCTCTGGCTCTATGTAGACGACGGTGAACAGGTGTGGTCGCCGTTTGTGAGGCACGCTTTCCCGCAGCTCGTCTCCATGACCGAACTGCAGTCGTGGATCAAAAAGAGGCCGAGGAAGGGCGAATGGCACCGCGAGAGTCGCGTTGCTCTCAAGCAACTCTGCCGTCCTGGGTCGACCTTAAGTGACTTCAACACAACCAAAGCATTCTATAGGGGTTCAGTGGAGGGGAGGTACGACGACGAGCTCGGGGCGAACCTGGACGTCGACGAGGAGTACCTGACCCGCCTGTTCGGGACGACTTTCGGGCCAGGGCCCATGGACAACTTCCAGAGATCCCTGGCCTGGCAGTGCTACCGAGAAGGCTACCCGTTCGGGATAAGCTCTACAGACACGGCTCGAGAAACACGGGGCCTGACTGCCCGAGATGCGGTCAGAGAGCGACTACGAAACCGTTCTGCACGCACTCGTTCAGTGTCCAACAATTTCCCGACCTGTGGGCTTATGTCGAACAACTGCTGTCACGTGTGGACGAGTCGGTTTATCAGCTGAGTCTATCGTCAATATTGTCACGCCTCCTTCCTCAAACGGGAAGGAAGAGCTATTTTCATCATCCTTGTGGCTATGGCGAAAGAATGTATCTGTGGACGCGTCTGAAAGGATTGGAGACAAACACTTTCCTCTCTGGTCAATCTCTCATCAACTTCTTCAAGTACCACTGAAAAGGAAGTGAGAGTAGAGAGGCAAGTTTTGTCTAGCAGCGAATGTTTTTAAAAAAAGATGGGTGAATGTAGCAAGAATGGCACGTATGAATGACGAAGCCACCTTGAGCATAGTCCTATGAACCCAGAAATCGAAAACAGAGAGTGCTTATTTGGCAAAAAAAAAAAAAAGAAAAAAGAAATATAAAATGTGTGCTTCATTGACCGAGGTTACCGTGTGGTCTTTTCCGTAGGTTTCTTTCCACGGGTAAACCTCACCTGTCCTCCCTTTACACTTTCATTGACATTTCTGTGATAACGATCCCTATTGATCAATTTTTTTTTTCCTCTCCCCCTTTTTTTTTTTTTTTAACCCCCCCTTTTTATTGTCCTCTTTCTCTCCTTTTACGATCCCTTTTGATCGAAACTCCCCCTTCCTTTTTTTTTTTTTTTTTTTTTTTTTAAACCTTCAAAAGAAAAGCTCTACCTTGTAATTTGTTCTATCTGTGTGCAGCCCTGTGTGGCTAATAAAGAAACATATCTATCTATCTATCAATCTAGCTAGCTAGCTAGCTATCTGTCTATCTATTTATGTATATATCTATGCGTCTGTCAATCGCTCTATGCACATGCCACCATTTCTCTTTGTATGTTTGCCTATTATCTATCTACTATCTATCTATCTATCTATCTATCTATCTATCTATCTATCTATCTATCTATCTATCTCTCTCTCTCTCCTCTCTATCTCTCTCTCTCTATCTTTATATCTATCTATCTAGCTATCTATCTATCTATCTATATATCTATCTATCATCTATCTATCAATCTAGCTAGCTAGCTAGCTATCTGTCTATCTATTTATGTATATATCTATGCGTCTGTCAATCGCTCTATGCACATGCCACCATTTCTCTTTGTATGTTTGCCTATTATCTATCTATCTATCTATCTATCTATCTATCTATCTATCTATCTATCTATCTATCTATCTATCTATCTATCTATCTCTATCTATCTACCTACCTATCTATCTATCTATCTGAGCGTGTCTGCATACGCGGACGACGTCACCGTCATAGTGTCTAGCCACGAGCACATCGAGCTGGTCGGCGAGACACTGAAAAACTACGAAGCGGTGACAGGAGCGAAAATCAACCGGGAAAAGTCAGTGGGCTTGCGACTAGGCACCTGGAGAAGCAAGCCCATTCCGTCCACCAGCGCCTCCGTCGTGGGACGCTGGACCGACGCCCGTTTGAGTTGCTCGGGGTCTGGTTTTGGTCCGACCTCCAGTGGAGAAGAACTGGAACGAGATAACGAGTAGGGTGGTCACTCTCGCCCGGCCGGCAATGGCCCGAGAGGAAACTGTCCCTAAAAGGTCGAGCGGAGGTGGCGAACACGTACATCGCGTCCGTCATCTACTACCGCCTGAACCGTCGTACCTTGTCCCGACCCTACATCACCAAACTACAACGCATCCTCTTTCGCTTCTTGTGGAAAGGATGCGTCCGATGGTCAGGCGATCCATTTGCTGTCAACCCCGTTAAAAGGAGGGTGGGCATGCCGTGGTTGATGATGCGCAGACACGCGCTGAGACTGCGACATCTCTGGCTCTATGTAGACGACGGTGAACAGTGTGGTCGCCGTTTGTGAGGCACGCTTTCCCGCAGCTCGTCTCCATGACCGAACTGCAGTCGTGGATCAAAAAGAGGCCGAGGAAGGCGAATGGCACCGCGAGTGTCGCGTTGCTCTCAAGCAACTCTGCCGTCCTGGGTCGACCTTAAGTGACTTCAACACAACCAAAGCATTCTATAGGGGTTTAGTGGAGGGGTACGACGACGAGCTCGGGGCGAACCTGGACGTCGATGAGGAGTACCTGACCCCCCCGCTGTTCGGGACGACTTTCGGCCAGGGCCCATGGACAACTTCCAGAGATCCCTGGCCTGGCAGTGCTACCGAGAAGGGCAGACCAGGGAATTAAACGCCGTTCGGGAGAAGCACGACGCACCGCGAGAAACACGGGGCCCCTGCCCAGATGCGGTCAGAGCGACGAAACCGTTCTTGCACGCACTCGTTCAGTGTCCAACAATTTCCGACCTGTGGGCTTATGTCGAACACTGTTTTGTCACGTGTGGGACGAGTCGGTTTATCAGCTGAGTCTATCGTCAATATTGTCACGCCTCCTTCCTTCAAACGGGAAGGAAGAGCTATTTTCATCATCCTTGTGGCTATGGCGAAAAATGTATCTGGTGGACGCGTCTGAAGGATTGGAGACAAACACTTTCCTCTCTGGTCAATCTCTCATCAACTTCTTCAAGTACCACTTGAAAAGGAAGTGAGAGTAGAGAGGCAAGTTTTGTCTAGCGAATGTTTTAAAAAAAGATGGGTGAATGTAGCAAGAATGGCACGTATGAATGACGAAGCCACCTTGAGCATAGTCCTATGAACCCAGAAATCGAAAACAGAGAGTTGCTTATTTGCAAAAAAAAAAAAAAAAAAAAAAGAAATATAAAATGTGACTTCATTGACCGAGGTTACCGTGGTTCTTTTCGTAGGCTTCTCTTTCCACGGGTAAACCTCACCTGTCCTCCCCTTTACACTTCATATTGACATTTCTGTGATAACGATCCCATTGATCAAATTTTTTCCTCTCCCCCTTTTTTTTTTTTTTTTAACCCCCTTTTTTTTTGTCCTCTTTCTCTCCTTTTACGATCCCTTTTGATCGAAACTCCCCCTTCCTTTTTTTTTTTTTTTTTTTTTTTTTAAACCTTCAAAGAAAAACTCTACCTTTAATTGTTCTATCTGTGTGCCCCTGTGTGGGCTAATAAAGAAACATATCTATCTATCTATCTATCTATCTATCTATCTATCTATCTATCTATCTATCTCTCTCTCTCTCTCTCCATCTCTATCTATCTATCTATCTATCTATCTATCTATCTATCTATCTATCTATCTATCTATCTATCTATCAATCTAGCTAGCTATCTGTCTATCTATTTATGTATATATATCTATGCGTCTGTCAATCGCTCTATGCACATGCCACCATTTCCTTTTGTTCGCTCGCTCATCTGTCTTTTTGTGCTCTCACTCATCTATCGTTTCCTTCTCCAACTTTATTTAGCCACATGCACTTGTTCGAACGCTTGCGTTTTCTTAATCAATTTTTCCAGTTATTCTCCTTTCTTAGACAATATATAACGCGTATTTCACATACAAGACACATATACATACATATATACATACATACAAAGCTGCATGCATACATACATACATACATACATACATACATACATACAATACATACATACATACATACATACATAAATACATACATGCATACATACATATGTTCATACATGCATACGTAAGTACATACATACATACATACATACATACATACATACATACATACATACATACATACATACATACATACATACATACATACTGACGTGCTGATAGAAATTCGTTCCGCCGAGGTCGACTTTGCCTTCCATCCTTACTGGGATCGATGTAATGGACCTAATCCCTTTGTCTGTCCTTCTTTGTCCCCTCTATGTTTAGTCCCTTGTGGGCAATAAAGAAGTAAGAAATTCATACATGTATCTATATAATGTATGTATGCGTGTATATATGTATTATACTAATTAGTTTCAAAGAGTTCCCGGACTGATTATGTTTAATAAAGAATAACTTATTTACCTAAGTTTTAACATCATCTTTTCGAAATAGCCACCTTGCGGGGCAATAAACCCTTTCTAGCATTGCTGCCATTTTCGGAATATGACCTGGAAGTGGTTTTTCGGAATATGGCCTGGAAGTGGTTTTACATAAACGAGTCGAGGACCTTCTGCGATTCGCTCTTGATCTCGATAAAGTTGTTAAAACGGCGACCTTTGAGCTGTATTTTCATGTTGAGGAAGTGTCCGCAGGTACTAAATCTGGCGAATAGGGCGGATGTGGAAACGATAACATGTTTTTGGCGAGAAAATCACAAATGAGGAGAACTCATGGCCTGGGCTTATACTGGCCAAAACCTATCAAAGTTATCGAAATTAACTCGGTGACAGGCTGTATTGTCGTCATGAAGAATTCAATTCTTCGCGCTCTACAAATCCAGTTACTTTCGCCGAATGTCCTCTCTCAAACGCTGCAGTAGAACTCTCGATTGATGGTCTGGCTCTGTGTGTGGGTTCACGACTGCAGCTCCCAGTGTATCCTCACCTGCTACTTCGCCGTTTCCCCATCGCCACAGGACTTTGTGATGTCAGGTCTCCGCTTGGAGCTACTGGTAACATGTAACCCAGTACAACCTGTTACATGGTCGGGTCGTTGGCGACTAAACTGGCAACCCCACCAAGATTTCTTGGTGAGGAGGGTGATTTGGACACCCAGCAGGACTAAAAACAAAACCTGTCAAAGGGCAGAGGAACTCTCTCATGAGTCAGTGGCCATCCAAAATCCGGAGTGGAGCCCCTAAGGCGGTTGGATTGCGCCATGCGTGCCACCTTCCGGCAGTTCTTGCATCCTGGTCTACCCCCAGCCGTCTTGACTTTGTCTTGCCACTGGATCCGGCGCACCAGGACGAGAGAGTGAGGCTGATCCTGCGCAAGTCACCCTCACTATAATCCAAGTCACGCGCACGTCATGACATCATGACACCAACATCACAAAGTCCTGTGGCGATGGGGAAACGGCGAAGTAGCAGGTGAGGATACACTGGGAGCTGCAGTCGTGAACCCACACACAGGCGGCTCAGGACATGTGGTCGCCCCTCACTGAACTGAGGCAGCAGTGGAGACCGGCAGCCTCCTGAGTGACCGAGCAGCCCTCTTCAGGATCGCTCTGCTTGCCTCCGCAGCATGAGGACGGGGATAGAAAAGGTTGCCCTAAACATAGCCTGCCTCACCTCGCCCTGGTCAGCAAACCGCGGCTGGCGGGGATCCTTTCCAAGCGGTCGAAACAAAGAAAGAAAACGATCAAAGGTGCTCACTTTCGCAACTTGGAATGTGAGAACTCTGCTTGTCCAAAGCGGACAGACCAGAGAGACGAACTGCCCTGGTGGCCAGAGAACTGAGATGATACAATGTCGATATCGCAGCACTGAGCGAGACCCGCCTTGCGGACAAAGGCCAGCTGACAGAGACAGGCGGCGGCTACACTTTCTTTTGGAGTGGTCGCAGCAGCGAAGAGCGTCGTGAGGCTGGTGTTGGTTTTGCCATCAAGTCAGTACACGTGCGGAAACTGGAAATCTCCCCCGAGGATATTAACGATCGGCTGATGAAGATGCAGGTCCCACTTGGAAACAAGACTAGTGCGACCATCATCAGCGCTTACGCCCCTACCATGACCAACCCTTAAGAAGTTAAGGACATGTTCTATGAGGAACTCGATTCCCTCATCACGTCAGCCCAGCCTGGGAAGCTCATCCTCCTTGGGGACTTTAACGCCCGTGTCGGGACTGACCATCAAGCCTGGCATCGCGTACTGGGAAAGCAAGGAATCGGAAAGTGCAACAACAACGGGCAGCTCCTCCTGCGGGCGTGCGCCTCTCATGATCTTACCATCGCCAACACCTTCTTCCGTCTGCCAACACGCAACAAGACATCATGGATGCATCCACGCTCCAAACACTGGCATCTGCTAGATTACGTCATCGTCAGGGCGAAAGATAGGTGGGACGTGAGACTGGTCAAAGCCATGTGTGGAGCTGATTGCTGGACGGACCATCGCCTCATCATCTCCAGGATGGATTTCTACATCCAACCTAAGAGAAGACCACAGGATCAGAAAGTGACGAGGAAGCTTAACATCACGAAATTAAAGAACCAGCTGACTGCACAAGATCTCCAGTTACGTATGGACAGCAAGCTGTTGGACATTCGGAATGACCAGTCCAGCATCGATGAGCAGTGGGAATCATTCAGGGACACGGTTCATTCCATCGCCCTTGAAACTCTAGGCCAAGTTACGAGGAACCACCAGGACTGGTTCGACGAAAACGACCAGGAAATCCAAAAGCTCCTGGAAGAGAAACGCCGTCTGCTTCGGGCCCACCAAAATGACACCACCTACACGGCAAAGAAGGCTGCTTTCAACAACATTCGTAGCACAGTCCAGGCAAAACTCCGCCTCATGCAAGACGCATAGTTAAGCGCCAAGGCGGATGAGATTCAGGGATACGCAGACAAACACGACACCAAGAAATTCTACGAGGCGCTGAAAGCTGTCTATGGACCGCAGTCCTCCTTTGGATCAACCCCCCTGCTCAGCTCGGATGGAACCTCACTCCTGACTAACAAGAGGCTGATCCTGGAGAGATGGGCGGAGCATTTCAACATCGTGCTCAACCGACCAGCCCAGATCAACGAGGAAGCCATCGCACGACTCCCCCAGGTGCCGACAAACCACGAGATGACTGTTCCCCCTGCAGTCGAGGAAGTAAGCAGAGCCATCAAAAAAATGTCCACCGGCAAAGCTCCAGGCTCTGACGCCATCCCTGCAGAGGTGTTCAAGTCGGGCGGCCCCACCATGATCAGTCAGCTCACCAGCCTGTTCCAGTCGATGTGGGACAGGGAACAACTCCCTCAAGATTTCCAGGACGCAACAATCGTCCACATTTATAAGCGGAAAGGAGATCGGCAGTCCTGCAACAACCACCGAGGAATATCCCTCTTGTCCATAGCAGGCAAGATCCTGGCCCGAGTCCTGCTTGATCGCCTTCTGGAACACTTGGAGCAAGGCCTTCTCCCTGAGAGCCAGTGTGGTTTCCGCGCGGGTCGAGGGACCACTGACATGATATTCGCCGCCCGCCAGCTCCAGGAGAAATGCATGGAGCAGCATCTTGACCTCTACATGACCTTTGTTGACCTCATCAGGGCTTTCGATACAGTCAGTCGGGAGGGACTCTGGAAGGTCATGGGAAAATTTGGCTGCCCCAGCAAATTTATTGCAATTGTCCGCCAGTTCCACGACGGAATGACAGCCAGAGTCCTTGAAGACGGCAACTCATCTGAAGCCTTCCAGGTGACCAACGGAGTCAGGCAGGGCTGTGTCCTGGCCCCAACACTGTTCAGTATCATGTTCTCGGCAATGCTGTCCGACGCCTTCAGGGATAGCAAGTCCGGTATCGACATCAAGTACAGGACGGACGGGAAATTTTTCAACTCCAGAAGATTGCAGGCCGTCACAAAGGTGAGGGAGACAGTCGTCAGAGACTTTCTCTTTGCTGACGACTGCGCCCTTAATGCAATCGATGAGCAGGAGATGCAGCTCGGGATGGACAGGTTCTCATCAGCCTGTGACAACTTCGGTCTCACCATCAGTGCCAAGAAAACCGAAGTGATGTTTCAGCCAGCCCCAGGCAAACAATACCATGAGCCTCAGATAAAGGTGAACGGACGGATCCTACGAGCGGTGGAAAACTTCACCTACCTGGGCAGCACTCTCTCCTGCAATGCCAACATAGATGCTGAAATCATCAACAGAATCTCCAAGGCAAGCAGCGCATTTGGGAGACTGCGAAAGAATGTCTGGGAGCGGAGATAATCAGCCTCAACACCAAGCTGAAAGTCTACCGGGCAGTCATGCTTACCACCCTACTATACGGCTGCGAGACGTGGACTGCTTACCGAAGGCACGAGCGCCAGATAAACCACTTCCACCTCAGGTGTCTTCGGAACCTCCTTCACATCCGCTGGCAGGACAAAGTCCCAGACACGGAAGTTCTGAAGCAGGCAAATCTCCCTAGCACTATCACGATCATGCGCAAGGCCCAGCTGAGATGGGCAGGCTACGTCTCCCGCATGTCCGACACTCGCATCACAAAACAGCTCTTCTACGGTGAACTCAGCCAGGGCAAACGCAAAGTCGGAGGGCAGAAGAAGCGCTTCAAGGACAGTCTCAAAGTCTCTCTCAAAGACCTCTCCATCGGCACAGAGACTTGGGAGACACTTGCTGCCGACCGCTGATCCTGGCGCAGCGGAATCACCACAGGAGCAAAGACAGCCGAGGAGAGACGGATTCAGTCAGCAGAACAGAAACGCCAGATGCGGAAAGCCAGAGCCACCTGCACCAATAGCACAGCCCCTACCCACTTCTGCCCCACCTGTGGGAGGGGCTTTCTTGCCCGGATTGGCCTCACCACCGGTCTCATAGCAGCAATTCCACCAAATGATGTCAATGGTCATCTCAAAACCCGAAGGACGAACATTAATTAATTACCTTCTCTATAATGCTGCCACTTAATTTGAAAATTTTTGAATTAATGGAAAACCTCTATAATTGGCTGATGAGTACTCAGCATCTTACATCTGTTGTAATACTTACAACATTTAATAAAATGATGTAGTAGGAAACGATCGTACCAAATTACCGGAGTCATTCTTGTTGCTTATTTTGATTATATATATATATATATATATATACATATATATATATAAAATAAAAGAGTATAAAATAGTAAAATGTGGCACAGGAGGACTACGAAGAATCATATGAGAAACAGATAAAAACAGAAAGGATATGAACATATGTGTGTGTGTGTATTCAGAGGCGCTGGCGTGGCTGTGTCTTAAGAAGTTTGCTTACCAACCACATGGTGCCAAGTTCAGTCCCACTGCGTGGCTCCCTGGGCACGTGTCTTCTACTATATCCTCAGGCCAACCAAAGCCTTGTGAGTGGTTTTGGTAGACGGAAACTGAAAGACTCCCGTCGTATATATTAATATATATACATATATATTATATATATATATATATATAATATATATATATATATATATATTATATATATATATATATATATATCTGTATGTGTGTGTGTGTGTGGTGTTCGTCTTTGTATTTGTGTTTGTCCCCCATTAACGCTTGACAGCCAGCGTTGATGTGTTTATGTCCCCAACACTTAGCGGTTCGGCAAAAGAGAGCTATAGAATAAGTACTAGGCTTAAAAAACATGTCGTAGGACCTTGTTCGACTAAAATCCCTTCAAGCATGGCCGCTGTCAAATGACTGAAACATGTAAAAGAATAGAAGATTACACATACACACACACACACATATATATTTATATATGAATGTGTTAGTGCTTGTGTATGTACGTAATATGTTTATGTACACATATGTGTGTATGTATGTATGTGTGTGAGAATGTATGTATGTATGTTTGTATGTATGCATGCATGTATGTATTTATGTATGAATGTTTTTATGTATAATTTCAGGCAGTCCCCGAGCTACGT
>NC_043000.1:41009350-41036850 GCF_006345805.1 Octopus sinensis
TTATAGAAGGGTTGGACAAAATAACGGAAACACCTTAAAATTTCAAACAAATTTATTTTAATATGGGGTAGGATCGCCCTTGGCAGTAAATACAGCTTGAATTCTACCAGGTATGGACTCGTACAAACTTTCAATTGTTTCCAAAGGAATTTTTGTCCATTCTTTAGCTAAAACAGTCTCCAGTTATTGTAGTGATGATGTTGGAGGATATCGACTCCTTACTTGTATCTCTAAAATGCACCATAAATGTTCAATAATATTGAGATCTGGTTACTGTGGTGGCCAGATAAGATGTTCAACTTCACCAAAATGTTCCTCGTGCCATTCATTAACAACTTTAGCTGTGTGAATTGGTGCATTATCATCCTGAAAGATTGCGTTTCAGCCCGGAAACTGTTCCGCAACCATAGGATGAATTTGATCAGATAAACTGCTTAAATAGGCTTGGCTATTAATTCTGCCATGAAAGGAAACCAGTGGCCCGGCGAATTACCAAGATATAGCCTCCCAGATCATCACAGATCCTCCTCCATGTTTAACCGTTGGAAAAAGACAGTCTGGGTCAATTGCTTCTTTTGGCTGTATACTCGGCTAGTTGTAGGAAATATGGTAAAGGACGACTCTTCCGAGAAAATAACATCCTTTCATTGCTTTGAAAATCCGATAGATATGTCATTATATGAATTTTTATTACCGTTTTCTGATGATATCTGAAAAGAGACAACAGTTTTAGCAAAACATATTAAGCAACACTACTAATAAATAAAAAGAAAACATAAAAATAAACAAGCTTTTGACGGTTTTATAGATATTTCAAAATTATGATGCTATGATGCTAGATGTTTCCATTATTTCGTCCAATCCCTTCACATATGACACTCTATAATCAAAACCGTCGGAAGGATAATCCCGAGGACAAAGAAATAAGAACCCGCAATATGGTAGAAGCCATAGTCACTGGTAATAAAAAGAAATACTGGTGGAATATCCCAGTGAAGACCTCAATAAAGCGTAAGCACAACAGACCTGATATAATGATTTGAGATAAGGAAGAGAAACTGTGCATAGCGGTGGAAATTAGCTGCTCAGCAGATGTTACCATAAGGCTGAAGATCAGTGAAAAAGAGAACACCTATGCTGAATTATTGAGAAATCTGAAGTTTCTCTATCCAGATTACATGTAATTATGGGGCCATGGGATATGTGACACATAAATACCAGTTTTGAGAAATTAGGCTTCTAAAAACCAGAAAGGAGAAAGCTAATTCAAAGACGACAGATCCAATCCATCACTGGAACTGTAAAAATCTGTAAAACTTTCCAGAAATTTATCAGTTAAATATAAATGAGCATGTCTAGATATGAAATTATATGCATGAGAATACATGCATAAAACATACAAATCTACATATACATACACACATATCTACCTTCCTACCTACCTACATATATACATACATACACACATGCATACATACATACATACATACATACATACATACATACTACATACATACATACATGTATATATATATATATATATATATATATATATATATATATATATATATACACGTGTATATATATTATATATATATACACGTGTATATATATATATATACACATGTATATATACAGGGGTTGGACAAAATAATGGAAACACCTAGAATCATAGCATCATCATTTTGGAATATTTATATATTAAATTAAATTATTTTAAATTACACACACACACATACACACACATATAAATCAACGAAGGCGGCTATACGCAATATAAAAATAAGAACGAAAAGTTCAATTGTCACTAATTGTGACTGACGCTGCAGGGTATGGTTGAAGCACTGAGTGAAAAAGGAAGATAATTGCAACCAGTCAACTTGGATGAGGGATATAAAGTAAAAGTCATATAGTGAGGTTGATTCTCGTCTTTCTCTCTGCCTTTCTCTGTGTTTGCCTCATCGTTCTGTTCCATTGGTACTAAAGAAAAAACTTACAATTTTAAATACACTCTTCTTCCTAATCTCTCTCTCTCTCTCTCTCTCTCTTTTATCTGTCTCTTTATTTCTCTCTCTCTCTCTCTCTCTCTCTCTCTCTCTTCTCTCTCTCTCTCTCTCTCTCTGTCTTACCTTATATGTTTGCGTACGTACTCTCGTATGTATATATGTCATTATTTGGTTTATTTCAAGATATCTTGTCAATAGAGAAAGAATCGATTTCTAACCAAGATCCAAGGCTCTTTCATTGGAATTTCAACATCAACAACAGGGTATATTTGTATGAATGTATGTATGTATGTATGTATGTATGTATGTATGTATGTATGTATGTATATGTATGTATGTATGTATGTTTTATGTATGAGCAGATTCGTATGTTTTATGTATGTATTCTCATGCATATAGTTGCATATCTAAACATGCTCATATATATTTAAATGATAAACGTCTGGAAAGTTTTACAGATTTTTACATTTCCAGTGATGAACTGGATCTGTAGTCTTCGAATTAACGTTCTTCTTTCTGGTTTTTAGAAGCCTAATTTCTCAAGATTTGTATTTAGGCAGTGTGTCACATATCTCAGGACCCCAATAATTACAGGTATAAACCTGAACTTGTAATCTGGATAGAGTAACTGCAGATTTCTCAATAGTTCAGCATAGGTGTTCTCTTTTCCACTGATCTTCAGCCTTATGTTAACATCTTCTGAGCAGCTAATTTCTACAACTGTGCACAGTTTCTCTTCTCCATCCCAAATCATTATATTAGGTCTGTTGTGCTTATATTTTATTGTGGTCTTCACTGGGTCATTCCAACACTATTTCTTTTCATTATGAGTGGCTATGGCTTCTACCATATTGTGGGTTCTTATTTCTTTGTCCTCGGGATTATCTTTCCAACTGATTTCATTATAGAGTGTCTTTGCTACAACATCATGTCTCATCGGTAGATAACATAGTGATGACATTTTCGGACAACTGCTTACGATGTAGGTAATATCTTTAGTGTGAACTCCACAAAGTCTGCATTGGTTGCCACATTTCATGGCCTTTCATGCATCTCTATCCCATATGTGCGTCAGGTATTTCGTTAATATTTCTTTTTCCTGGATTGCAAACGCATACCCTATAAAGTGGGAGGTAGTAATCCGGCTATTCGTTCATGCATAGTCTTCTGCTCATAAGGCTCATTCTTTCATCTGATGATACGCTGCGGAGGAGTCGTGTGACTTCTTTGGGCATGTATTCTAGGTAATCAGACAAAGAGTGTTGTTCAAGGAGCTGTTTTCCAAGTCTAATGTATGTATGTATGTATGTATGTATGTATGTATGTATGTATGTATGTATGTATGCATGATGTATGTATGTATGTATGCATATATGTATGTATGTATGTATGTATGTATGTATGTATGTATGTATGCATGATGTATGTATGTATGTATGCATATATGTATGTATGTATGTATGTATGTATGTATGTATGTATGTATGTATGATTATGTGTCTGTGACAGACGTTGTGCACTACAGTTACAACCCATCTCACTTTCATCAAATTAACATTTATGCGTATGTGTGTGTGTGTGTGTGTGCGTGTGTGTGTGTGTATGCACACGTGCGTGTGTGATAAAGAAATGCACACAAGATACATTTTCGATCCTTTCTGAAATTACGTTTTGCTTTGAGAGAAAGGCAAACAAACATCGTATGACAATTGCAACCGATTCTGATAGACAAGGAGAAATAAATTCAAGAAATCGATAATTCTCCGGAATTGAAATATCATTAAATGAAGTTTCTTTTTAAATGGAAACAAGAGGGAAGTTGTCAACACGTGCTTCTTCCTCAATAAGCGTCATCAGAACAGATTTGTCCTGCTTGACTCTAACAATACAATACACATTGAAAAAGGGTGTAGACAACATCTCTGACCTAATGTAATTGGTATAATTAAAACAAAAATGAACAAAGAGAAACAGCTCAGCAAAACCAGTGGTGTATGTATGCTTGTTGCATGAGTGTGTATTGCACATATATATGTTTATGTGTTACGTAAACCTATCTAAGGCTATTAATAGATATAGAGCATGCAGAAGTCGCACTTGCATGTATTTTCGAAGTTCCGTGCACATTTCAGCTTCTATATTCATACATTCATATATAGTCTACACTACAAGAGATATATGTGTTACTTATTGGGACGACAGTCGATTCTGATATTTGTTCACTGTTGAACACCGGTTTTCAAGAAGCGACAAAATAATAAAAAGTACTGGGTGTACCTCAGTTGTTTCTGCATTAATCAGTCAGCGCAGTGTGCTTTGAATTACAGTGCTGTGTATTGACGATATTTACCACCAGTCTGATAATAGTCACCTCATGCCACTTGCGTTAGTCATTAGTCTACACGTGCTAAAGTGAATGCATGTGTAGTGCACTTGGCAATTTGTCTCAAAATGGAAATATAATTGAGAAGGTTATTGAGGCTTTTTGTCTTTGTATGTGTATGAAATTCTGTTTCAGTCAGGAAAACAAATTCACAGAGATTTTCTTATATTATGCAGCAATAGAGCTTCGGGGAAATTTATGTGGATCATGTTCAATGACATAAGTTCTACAATGTTTCAAATTGAGAAGCATATCTACAGAAGATGATTATAAATTCGGGAAACCTTTTGCACAATGGGCAACAAGTACATTGCAAAAGTTGTCATCGTTATCTGACTACCCGTGGAATTTCCGAAAAAGCAATCATCTGTAAACGTTTCCTGTCGCATGATTCTAGAAAGAAATAAGAGAGCGTAGACTCGAAACGTAAAAGATATTTTCATTTTCCCGAGTGTCAAACTAATACTTCTGCTTGTTGTTCATATTCCTGTCTTCGTCTTTTGTTTTTCTATAAATTTCAACTATATATTATACGCTCACGTGGTTACCCCAGTTTTATCCTGCCTGAACTTCCTACTCTTTGGACTTGCATATCTTAACCCTTCCCGAACTTTCTGCATCTATCCTCATCTACATACAAGCAATCAACCCGGATTACTACTGGATACACTGACTCTACTTTCATGGATTTCACTGGATTTTTCGCATATACACACACACACATACATGTATGTATGTATGTATGTATGTATGTATGTATGTATGTATGTATGTATGTATGTATGTATGTATGTATTGAGAAAAAAATGAAATCCACGAGACTTTATTACTCACTGCGATCGTTTCGACCCATCGTGTACCGGTGCCTCGCGGATGAGATGGTGTAGAAAGAGTTTTGGTGCATCATAGGTACAGATGCCTCTTGTCAGGGGACTTGTCAAAACGTGGCATATACACGCATGGTGTTGTTAACTTTAGGTTGCCAAATTCTGAGTACGACCTTTAAACGGCATACTACTAGGTGTATACCCAAATTTAAAATTATTACTTATGTATGTATGCATGTATGTATGTATGTATGTATGTATGTATGTATGTATGTATGTATGTATGTATGTATGCATGCATGTATGTATATATGTATGTATGTATGTATGTATGTATGCATGTATGTATGTATGTATATATATATATATATGTGTGTGTATGCATACATATATATATATATATATATATACGTCCCTAGATCATGTCATCATGTCATTAGGGTGGATAATGTGTGTGAAGTTCTGTGCAAGCTGCGGACGTAAAGCTTGGTGAGGCCAACTGCTGGTGCAATAACCTTATGTACCAGCCTTGCCGGTATTTCTCATGACCAATGGTCTGTGATGGTCTTTCACGGTCACAAACGGGCAGCCATCATCATCATCTATATATGTGTGTGTGTGTGTGTTCAATTATGAATTAAAAGCAGCACTAGTGTTGTAAACACTATCGACTACACATACTCAATGTATGTGTTTTGTTTGTCTTGCCTGTCTATGACTTTCAGGTGTTTTAAAACTCAGTCTTATGAGGGAGTTTTATCTAGAGCGCTATACGGCAGCGAGCCGGCGAACAAGCAAAACCCATACATTGAACACGAACGGTCAGTAATACATATGTATAAAATGATAACAAGAAACATTTCCAGACGACTATTTCTTTGGAAACATCACGCTCTCACCTCCCACAGACACACGTTGCAGAAGAATGGTTTATCGTTGCCAAGATGAAGAAAAAAATAAAACCTCTCATATATAAAAATAATGTTGATCGTCTGTAAAGTCGTCGTTCATCATGTTTTTGTTACACATAGTCAGATGATCAATAAAGCATTCTATTCGGATGTCCTGAGGTGTTTGAGAGAGACAGTGCAAAGAAAGGCCTCAGGATAAACGACAAATAAAACTCGTACACTGCATCAGAACAACACACCTGCTTCCAGGTTTTTCCTTGTCTGTGACTTTTTGGCAAAGCAATAGACGAATCTCATATTTACGAATACATACATACATATACATACATATATACATACATACATACGTGTGTGTAAATATGTTTGAATATGCCTGTGTATATGTGTGCATAAATACACACATACATTCATGAATAAGTATTGTGAAAACGTACGTTATTGTTTATATAAGTGCGTATGTGTGCGTGTGTGCATGTGTGTACTTATGTACATATGCATATAAATGTAAACACATGTATAAGTGTGCGTATGCATATATGTATATATGTGTGTGTGTATGTGTGCATGTTCCTGTGTATGTCTGTGTGTGCGAGTGTGTGTTTGTATACGCTTGTGTGAGTCCTCGTGTATGCATGTGCGTGTGTGAGTGCTTGTGTGTGTCTGTGTGTGAGTGTGTGTGCATTATCTCGTTTGTAGACCAACTGCGGTGATGTCTGTCTTATACAAATCGATAGCCTCATCAAAGATACATTAATTACATCTCAAAGCTGACCTAACTTGACATTCATCAACTACCAGCCAGCCAACTATTCTCAGTGACCAACCACTAAGCTAGCCAGCCAACCAAACATAAGTCCTTTAGCTCTCCACACTTTATGTTGCTTAATTTATATAAACCAATACACGGAGCCGAAAGCTTACTTGATCGTCTGCGGTCGGTGTGTTGTTTAATATCTGCTGTCCTCCTACTTCCTACTAACTCTTGACATATTCTCCCACTCTTCCATTTTCCTTTTATCACTTGCTCACCGTTTTCCTTTACATTGTTATTTTGCGTTCTATCTTTGACTTTGAGTCTCTCTTTTTCTCTCTCCATTTCGCTTTCTCTCTCATCTATCTCTCTTTTATATAAAAGTATTATTTAAAAAAATCTATGAATATAGTAATATTTGAATGAACACTAATCTTTAGTGTATTCAGAGATAAGAATGTGTGTGTGTGTGAGTGTGTATGTGTGTGTGTGTGTGTGTGTTGTGTGTGTGTGTGTGTGTGTGTGTAATGGATCATAGTACATATCTATAGGTTGATTAACCAACACTGTGATATGACGATTGAAAACAATATGTCTATACAATATTTTAATTGACAGGGAAAGCAGCAATAGTTATAATTACATTTCAATTCCTGCTGGTTTCGTTTTCAGCGACTATTTTCTCTATACCCGCTTAATAAACCATTAAATGAATGTTTCATCTAGCTTATAAGAAAAGAGTTAAATATGCAAAGTGTTCTCCCCGGTTTATTTTTACCAGTAATATTAATAGATTTATAAAAGTATGTTCGTGGATGGTTAAAGGGGATAGACGATTCCAGCAATATTTGAAACGTATATACGACAGGTCCTTCCTTTTCTGTCCACTAACATATAGTACAGATCTATTGTACATAGTTATCGTGGTACACAGTGTTGGTTAAATAAGCTATGCTGTATGCTGTATACTGCATTACCGCAAAAAGAAAAAAAAACGAAGCACTCTTAACTTACCAGGAATATAATACACGCATAACACATTTATAAACACACATACATTGATATATATATATATAGATAGATAGATAGATAGATAGATAGATAGATAGATAGATAGATAGATAGATAGATATGTACATATATTTACGTGTTTATCTACGATTATATGTAAACACGCACTAGCACATGTACTCATACACAAATATGTAAATTTTATGTGAAAAAAATTTCTTGAAAAACAAAAAAAGAATTCATCAAATCACATTAAATATAATGAAAAAGTTTCGGAATAGATATAGAGTATATCGGTTGAATTCGTCTATGTTTAACCACTTAAATATTAATTTCAGCTATGTCATCCTTTATTATTACTTTTCTTTGAATTATTATTTTTACTATTTTTATCTATTAGGCAAATTCTACTGTTTACTTCTAAATTAGATAAAGGTTTTGTTTTTTTTGTAATGAAGAGTGAAGTGCGTTCATATGAAGACTAGCACTATTCACCTTTGAGTGGGCTGCTTACTTTTTAAACTGATTTGATCTACATATATATGCATATAAAAAATAGCAATATGTACACTTATTTTTTATGCAATTAAATTATACAAGCTTATCTTATTTTATTAACTTTTAGTTTATTTTATGTAATATATGTTATATAAATTGAACTAAAAATGGACAGCCTACTCATTTTGGGTAAATTTAAGTCATTTTAGATTGTTTAACTTTACCTTTTTGCCAAATTAATTTATGCTGTATGTATGATATTACAGATACTTTATTACTACTTTCTAATTTTAATTATATTTTTTAATTAATTATCATTTTAATTATAATGATCTAATTTTTTTATAACAATAATATTGCGCTGCAACTTTCAAAATTGAAATAATAAATTGAAATAGTTACAAAGATTTAAATGAATTAATTATAATATAAATGAAATATAACAAAGTAATAAATATTTTTATTACTGTTAATAATTTGCAATTAAAAATCTTTTTTCTGCTTGATAATTTCTATACATTAATTGCAATTCTTAATCTTTGTTTGATGAAATGTTTTTGTCGTTTTGTTGTAACAGTAGTAATTTACCATCTTTTTTCTGCCTTAAATTATTCATTAGTTTTGTATGTTTTTAAGATTAAAATTATAAATGATTTTAAATTTTAAAAAAAGTGAAACAAAATGCGTTTTAGTAAAATTTTTAAAGATATACTTTTACGAAATATTGGTAATTTTTTTTAAAGAAATAACTACTTGTTTCTTTCTTTTTAAAGTTTAATATTTGTTGGTATTTTTTCAATAGAGCATTTTGTTGAATTCTTTTTGTTTTTCAAGAAATTTTTTTCCTATAAAATTTCTTCCTTTTTTAAATTATATCTTTTAAGCATTAAATTTTCATCAAGAAAAAGCAAGTACCAGTACCATCGTTAGCCCGTTATCATACGGTTTACACCCACATACTGTAGTGAGGTGATGGTTGAATTTAATGGGGAAAAGGCCACCAGATATTTAGTTTATTAGATAAAGAAATGCAATTTCATATCTTTTAATTCATTTAATTTTTTTAAATTTGATTAAATACGTTAAAAAAAAAAAGGAAACAATATAATTCATTTTAGAAGGGAAATTGACATTATATGCAGTAAACTGAGTGTCACTAATAATATTCCATTTGTCATTAGGGTTTCTGTGTTAGTTTGTATTATATTAATATTAATTATGACCTGCTGCGGGCTGGGCCACAGTAATAACAATGAAACTCGATAGACCTCTCGCGTAACTCAAAAGAGCGTATTAGGTTTGAGTGGCTGAAAGAAAGTCAGAAAATGACGACGACTCAAAAAATGCAAACAAAATTTTAATTAATGAATTAAAAATAAAATTTAAAAATACAAATTATATATATTTGGAATCCTTGTAATACAAGGAACATCATATAAATTTCTTTCTAATGTAATGGACTATTAGATGAGTTAATTAGTTAATTAATATAAATAAATAATAGAGCCGGACGCGCATTAGGCATTTATAGACGAGCGCGTCGTTCGAGTCACTACATTTTGTTGAGACTTGCTCTCAGCAGTGCTCGTCTAATGATTATCCTTTTTGCTATAGGTGCAAGGCTTAAAATTTGTGGAAAGGGAGCTAGTCAATTATATCGATCTCAAATGCTTAAATGGCACTTCTTTTACCGACAGGAAAGTTGATATCGGTGGAATTTGAGCTCAGAACGCAAAGAGGGGTGGAATACCTTTAAGCATTTTGTCCGGTGTACAAACGACTCTGTCAACTCACCCCTTAATGCTGATGATGATAATAATAATAATAATAATAATAATAATAATAATAATAATAATAATAATAATAATAATTATTATTATTATTATTATTATTATTATTATTCTATGTTTGACTTTTGCTTTATATTTGTACAAGTTGGCTCCAAGTCTCACCGAGGGACCTCAAGAGACAACAGGTTGGAAGTTCGTGTTGTTGTTATGCCTAGTGTGCCATATATTTGGTTTTGTATTTAGTGTTGTAGTAGTGAATGTCTAAAAAAAAAATTATTATTATTATTATTATTATTATTACAACAATAACAGCGGTAATTATTTTACATTAAGCGGATGACAGGATATTATTTGAACAAAACTCAAAATCAATGGGAGTTTACATAGAATGGAGTCAAAGAAAACATGAAAAACAACTTAACTGGAATGAAAAATAAATGTTCTATAAGCTAAGAGCAAATCCTTTCTCTCATCTATGTTCTCCGGTTTACAAGTACATTCTGAAATAGATCCATTTACTTTGGCCATATTCACCACACTCACCAAAATTTCAGAAAATTTACTGCTTAATGTCTAGATCCTCATCCCCCTTCATAGGTTGATGAAAGCTTGACCGAAGAGTATAACCTGTTTTGACTCTAGGCCACGATGCATTAGCTTTTCGAAGTAAAACGCTTTGCTCTAGCTATCTAATAAAGCGTGGCACAATGATTCTAACATTCGTCTCGGCTGATGGTCGCATTAGTCGGATAACACGTCAATAGTTGTTCAGTATATCTTTTCATGTTAGTACCATTCAAACATACTTAGACATTGAACGAGAGCATGCAGAACACTATATCGTTGTTCTCAGACGGCGAACAGACTCGGTTAACTTGTAGAGCTTAACTTGAACAGATTATGCAGCCCTAATTCAACACTGCAACCAAATCAGAGATTGCTTCAAAATTGTCCCATTGTACTCAGGTTGAAATTCTTCTTGTATAGACTATTCAATTCATTTTCTTTGACACCTAAAGTTTCCCTGTGAAAGTCATCGCTCTAGTGCACCAACTAATTCTCTATAAAATACAAGGATTAATGTATTACCCACTGTATTCACTGACTGATATGCAAGTATGAGTCTTACATATTAGACACCGGTTGCTCAACCGTAGTGCTTGTTCAGCCAGGGTTGCAGCCCGGCAAAAGAGCTGATCAGTGGGAAGGCATGTCTGAAAAACGGTGATTACATTTGTTCGAAGTCCTGGAAATACTGCAGATGCCGCAGTCTCAGTACATGATTGCACATCACCCACAGTGTATTGAACCTTCCGTGCAGAAGATGTAGGCAGTAAATATTTCTGGACTTTCTGACCAGCGGGACACATTCATTTGCACAATCCACTCAGATAAAAACTGGAGCAAGCTTCGATGATCAGGTGAGAATAAATAACGAATGTTATGCGATTTTATTACATCTATCTGACATTATAGAATAATTGCATCTCAGCTAATCTGATCATAACCACGTCCAGAAAGTCACTCGATTTATTACAAATATGACACAGACTCCATTCTAATGACATTTCACCTTCTTACAAATAATATGGGTATTTTAGATAATGCAGTCATATCTATTCCTATATAGACGTGATAGATTTTGGACTAATTTTGATCATAGGTATTCTAACTGGGGCTAAACGACAATAACACATTTAAATATTTAGACTCTCACATACAAACACACATACACACGTATGTATGTATGTATGTATGTATGTATGTATGTATGTATGTATGTATGTATGTATGTATGCATGTATGTATGTATGTATGTATGTATGTATGTATGTATGTATGTATGTATGTATGTATGTATGTATGTATGTATGTATGCATGTATGTATGTATGTATGTATGTATCTATCTATCTATCTATCTATCTATCTATCTATCTATCTATCCTTCTATCTATCTAGCTGTCATCATCATAATCAGCAGGAAGTGCATCCTAACCACCATCACCAGCACCATGTTAGCATGGAAAACGGACGTAAAAGTGATGATGATGATAACAAGAATGATGATGATAATGATGATGAAGATGATGATGATGATGAGGAGGAGGAGGAGGAGGCGGAGGAGGATAATGATGATACCAGCTTTCAGTACTTCTGTTCATATTTTTCTCTGCCATCCTCTTCCAACTACTTGGGTCTCTGGGCACTTCTCTACCCAGCTGACTTCCTCTATGCACGTGACATCTATACACCAGCATATTACACTCTGCATCCGATTCCTTGCGCTCGCTTTTTCTCTTAGTTTATTTGTGCTTTGCCGTCCATGCCTACTAACATTACACACCAAGCGGTACGTAATCGCTTCATTTCTTTCTAACCTTCGTATATACCCCGTATTCAAGGGGCAACTTTTACTACCATGCTACATCATACTTAGTATGCATGTATCTATGCATGTATCACACATCTATTTACTTACGCATACAGTGTTGGCAGATACCCAAACACTTACATACACACACACATACATACACACACATATACACATACACACACATACACACACACGTACATGTACACGCACGCACATACACACGCATAAACACATACACACATACACGCACATAACATGCACACACACGCACATACACACACTCTCACGCACATACACTCACACACACATAGGAGCTGACAGAAGCGTTAGCACGCCGGGCGAAATGCTTAGCGGTATTTCGCCTGCGTTACGTTGTGAGTTCAAATTCCGCCAAGGTCGACTTTGCCTTTCATCCTTTCGGGGTCGATAAATTAAGTACCAGTTACGCACTGGGGTCGATGTAATCGACTTAATACCTATGTCTGTCCTTGTTTGTCCCCTCTGTGTTTAGCCCCTTGTGGGTAATAAAGAAATAGGTATTTCGCCTGCCGTTACGTTCTGAGTTCAAATTCCGCCGAGGTCGACTTTTACCATATATGTCCAGTATTCTTACAACAGATCATTCAGCTAACCAGCATTCCGTTCAGGGTCGATAAATTAAGTACCAGTTATGCACTGGGGTCGATGTAATCGACTTAATCCCTTTGTCTGTCCTTGTTTGTCCCCTCTATGTTTAGCCCCTTGTGGGCAATATAGAAATAAGATGATGTTTGTGTATGATTTAAATGTCTGTTTGTATGTATCTTTTGTTTCGTATATCTAAGCAAATTTGTGAAATTGCTTGTGTGTTTCCGTGTGCACCTATCTCACTTTTTCATCTTTCTCTTTAGTCTTATATTATATCTCTCCTTTATTTCTCTGTCCGTAGTAAATCTTATGCATTCGACATACCCCGTCCGCCATTTTCTTTTATATGTACCCGATTTCCCTTCATTCTTCATATATCCATTTTTCTTCTTCCTCTCTTTTACAGACCAATCTATTTATCCATCCATCCATCAAGCTAAATACTCATCAAGCGACAATATTATTCATGAGTGGATTGCTTATGTCAACCAAGAACGATGACACAGAGTTCTTGAAATACATAAAATCATGTAAGAGTTGTAAAGAAACAACTTGTTGAATTGCACTGGCTCGATATGGCCCTTTCCCCCGCCAAACACGATTTCTTTTAAGGTACTATTTAACGAGAGCTGAATGAAGATTCTGCTGTTGTTATCTATTTATTTAATTATTTATTGCAAAATAATAGCAATCACTTTAAACAAAGTTTTATTAGCCAGTCCAGGTAGTATTGATTTTGCGTTCGTTTTTATCTCTTATATTGATACATAAGAGGGAGAGAGGGAGGGAAGGAGAGGTAGGGATTATTCAAATTTAAAGGGTTGCAGCAGGTTTGAAATAGAATAGAGTAGACAAGTCGAACAAGAGTTTACGATTCGTATTTCGCTAGCGATCAAGAGACTTGAATTCTGTTGCGTCTATCCATTACTCAAGATGGCTTTTGAAACGGTTGAGTCCGCATAGTGATAACTAGTTAACAAGAGAACGTCAATCAAGTCGTTTTAGCTGTTAGAAATAACAGCCAAATATCCCTCAACTAATATCCTGCCATTATGTGAAAATGAGTAGATACATTGGATAATGGTAGCCACACGTACTACTAAAATAGCGAGATGGAATGATTTGATTGTGGATCTTCTCGATCAGATGTGTCCTGAGGTTAAACAATAAAAAGCATTAGCAATAACATGATCATAAATAAGTCAGTTCAAATGCATTTGGCCGGTGTCTTCAAGAAATAGTTCTACAAGATCTATAGTAAAGAATAGGGCACTACATTTGTTTTAAGTTCAGTGATATATTTAACGGAATGCTAGTTAGCTGAATGATCTGTTGTAAGAATACTGGACATATATGGTAAAATGAATTATATTTTATAAAATACTGGGTGAACTATATAGCAGAGTTTTCCAAACTACTCACGTTGGTGAGAAGTTTTGATAGCGGTTGAATATCGTTTATTGTGACATCTAATTGTAAAATGAGGTGTCTGATCTAAAATATACTTCACAAACAAATAATCGTTAAAATTGATTAAATTTGACTTAATTTCGCGCGGTGCCTCTAGAAGCAACCGTTTAGAAACTTCTTATATGTGGTATGCTAAATGATAAAGAAAAATCAAGTGAAATTTGCATTGGAAAATTGTTCCTCTGTCTGGTATGGTGTTGTTGCTACACCCACATATATCCAAGACTACATCCAGAAAAAGGCCAGCCAACTGGTTGAGCTCACAAACTTCTTGTCCATTAACTCCTTGTATCTCTCTTCGTTCTCTTTTTCCTAATGCTACCACAGTGACTTTCCCCAGCTTCGTCGGAACTGACCATCTCGTGCCACTTCTCAGGCTCTCTAGCTTCACATGCCTCTCGTCTTTTTTTTCACTTTCTCCCTAAATACTACACACAATCCTTCTTAATCAGGACGTTATCCTTCTGTTATGTATATATATATATATATATATATATATATATATATATATATATATATACATATATATATATGTATATATATATATGTATATATACATATATATATCTAATTATATATATATATATATATATATATATATATATATATAGAGAGAGAGAGAGAGAGAGAGAGAGGAGATAGATAGATAGGTAGATAGATAGATAGGAGGCGATAGATATATTTAATTATATATATATACATGCACACATATATATACACATACATACATTTATATACATACATACAACATATATATATATATGTGTGCGTGTATATATATATAATTAAATATATCTATCGCCTCCTATCTATCTATCTACCTATCTATCTCCTCTCTCTCTCTCTCACTCTCTCTCTCTATATATATATAATTATATATATATATATATATATATATATGCATATGTATCTATGAGTTTGTGTATTTTTCTATGAATATGCACGTCACGCATATGTTTGTGTTTATATGTATACATACATATGTGTCTGTTGTGTGCATATGTGTATGCTCATATGTCAAAATGTTTATATATATGTATGTAATATATGCATTCATATATGTCAATGTACCGGATGATTTCTCTGGTCTTCAGCTCCAATGAATACAGTGTCTATGTATATCTATACTACAAACGATGCACTCTGTGTCGTATTTCAGCAATAATAGATCGTCTTTGATTTGCCTTGTAATCATTGCCGATATTTTATTGCCTCTATTGTCACCGTTGTCGACGCGTAGTTTTCTATGCCAGCAATCCAGAGGACGTCGACCCTCACACGTTCACTATAAACCAAGACATCCTCATTGAAGACTCTTTAGTCCCCTGCAATAAACAATATAGAAATGAAGAAGAGCTGTGGCTTAAATAGGGACGTAGGGAGCTCTGATCAATTTATTTAGCGGTTTGAATTATATATAGATATCTGATTTTAATTGTTGTCTGTTTTATCATACTATTATATATTCTGTGTAAACATTTGCATGTTTCTATAAATTTTTAATTTCTCCCTTTATATATTGCATGTCGTATTTAACCCTTTACCTGCTCTTTGTATAATTCATCTGCCTTTCTACAAATGTTTTGTAAGTTCCCTGATTAACATCTCTTTGTATTTTTTCGTATCGCTTCCAGCTCGAGTGGCCATCATTACCACTACTATCATCATCATCATCATCATCATCGTCGTCGTTGTCGTCGTCGTCGTCATCATCATCATTACCATCACCATCACCATCATCGTCGTCGTCGTCGTCGTTGTCGTCATCGTTATTATCATTGCTCTTTTTCTCAGGATAGTCTGCTCACTTTTCTCTTTCGATAGCGGACTACAGCCAATAGGTTGAGATATTAAGCAGCCTCTTCTTGGCTTTCTCCATCCCTTTTAGTCAATATAATAATCGAGTGCACTTCATAGCATTTTAGCTCTTCCCAAAAAGCATTAATATATATATATACATACATACTATGTATTATAATATATATATATATATATATATATATATATATATATATAATATATATATATATATGTATAAATATATATATATATATATATATATCTATATATATATATATATATATAATATATATATTATATATATATATATTATATATATATATATTATATATATATATATATATTATAATATATATATATTATATATATATATATGGTTATCAGTAATAATATAGGGTGAAATTAATTAATTTGGAATAATCATTAATTACACCAAGTAGATTTCGGCATGTTTGCCTTTCAAGTGCTGTGTTTTTACTGAGATCTCCCTTTTAGTAGAAAGAATAGCTATAACTCTTTGACTGCTATTTCTAAATTCGGTGTGTGGTGAGGCAATTCGTTGCTAAACCCTTAATTACTTAGTATATATATATATATATATATATTATATATATATAATATATATATATATATATATATATTATATATATATATATATTATATTATATATATATATATATTATAATATATAGTATATATATATATATATGTATATACATAATGCTCGAAATGATGAGTAGATAGACAGCCGACAACTGATGAAGGATCGTTCTTTATGTTACTTGTTCTGTTTTCCATTTCTTTCGTTGTTTCCGTATTGAACTCATTTGTTTTCGTATTTCATGTTCTTTACTGTTGGTACGTCCTATACCCATATATATATATATATATATATATATATATATATTATATATCCCGCATTCGCCATGATAGATCGCTAGCCACTACACATTCTTTAATTCTTTATTTTCTCTCCTTGTTTCTTTCTGTGTTCCTTTCTGTGGAAGAGCGTAGGCTCGAAACGTTAAAGTCTCTTTCACTTCCCAAGTGTTATACTAATACTTCTGTTTGATGTTTACACCACCTGTCTACGTCTTTTGTTTTTTGTGAATTCCCCCCTATATATATATTATATATATATATATATATATATATATATATATATGTATATATGTATATATTCGAATCTGTTTGTGGACTAAGCTATAGAATAATATACAAGCACCAATTTAACTCAACCAATAAATAAGCTATGCTACATGAAGCAAATACGTCTAGAAACAGAATGAATGACAATGTGAACATGTAAAATAGAACACAATGCGTTCTATATTGACATATACGAATCTGGCGAAATGTATAAGAATAAGTATGCAAGCCGTCGTTTTCATTCTCAAATTTATTATTGGTTGGTAGACATTTACATGTATCAGCAAATATTTTGCTGACTGAAGTTATAAATAAGAGTCTCGACTTCATGACAGATTTATTAGCCAGGGTACCTGTGGCTGAAGAGACGCAAGTATGTCAAGACACTAGATGTTACAGAGTTCTTTAAATAAATGAATCGAGTTTGTCATGAACACACATTCATCGTAAAGGAGAAGTTGTTCTGTGATGAAACAAAACGGCGATTTGAATATTCACATTCGAATCTGACGGATCGTATTAAGGAATAATATGGAAGTCTTCGTCATATTATCTTTTATCTTTTACTTGTTTCGGTCATTAGATTGCAGCCATGCTGGGCACCATCTTGAAGAATTTTTAGTCGAACGAATCGACGCCTGTACTTATTTTTAAGCCTGGTACTTATTCTATCGGTCTCTTTGGCCAAACCGACAAGTTATGGGACGTAAACAAAACATCACCGACTGTTAAGCGGTGGTGGTGGACAAGCACAAACACAGAACAAGTACATACATAAATATATAATAAATATATATAGACGTTTGTGTATGTATGTGTGTGTGCGTGTGTGTGCGTGTATAAGTCGGGCTTCTTTCATCAACTCCTTTCACAAGTCTTTGGTCGGCCCGAGGCTATAGCAGAATACACTTGCCCAAGGTGCCACGCAGTGGAACTGAACCCAGAAACATGTGGTTAGGAAGCTAACTCCTTACCACAGAACCATGCCTGCGCATGTTATATTGCAATATACTGAAAAGACAGTAGAATTTAAAACACATCTGTGAGCCAAAAAGCATACTTCAGATAACTAATATAATACTAAATTCTTATGCAAATATGATAAGTGCAGGAGCACTCCGTCGGTTACGACGATGAGGGTCCCAGCTGATACGATCAACGGAACAGCTTGCTCGTGGAATTAACGTGCAAGTGGCTGAGCACTCCACAGACACGTGCACCCTTAACGTAGTTCTCGGGGATATTCAGCGTGACACAGAGAGTGACAAGGCCGGCCCCTTGAAATACAGGTACAACAGAAACAGGAAGTAAGAGCGAGAGAAAGTTGTGGTGAAAGTGTACAGCAGGGATCACCACCATCCCCTGCCGGAGCGTCGTGGAGCTTTTAGGTGTTTTCGCTCAATAAACACTCACAACGCCCGGTCTCGGAATCGAAACCGCGATCCTATGACCGCGAGTCCGCTGCCCTGACCACTGGGCCATTGCGCCTCCACCTACTGTTACATAGGACACACAAATACAACACTTCCTTATCAGTTCACATAAATTTAAAAGTAGTCATTAAAGCAGACAATAATACAATCATGACACAGATAGTATAACCGTTCTATACAGAATTAACAGAAAAATTAACGAGATTAACTATGGAAGCAACATACAAAGGAAAACCAACAGAGATACCGTTCCCAGTGAATAAACTACGAAAGTAAAATGGAATTAGTAGTAATCCAATTTTAAATTGGCCAGCCATGATTTGATCAGTTTTAATTTGCCGCTTACTATTAAACTGCAGCAATAACAGAGACACTAACAGCGTTTTATTAAGAAGATTAAATTAAGAAGGTCTCGAAATATATTAATGGAGATGGCGATATTAAGAATATATGAAGGTATATTAAGAATATATGAAAATGCATTTATAGAAGAGATCAAACACGAATATCGTTGTGTCTTCAACATATTTGAAAAAGATTTTCCTTATACATATATACACTCACATACATACATACATATATACATACATACATACACACAACATACATACATACATACATACATACATACATACATACATACATACATACATACATACATACATACATACATACATACATGTATGCGTATGAGTGTACGCGCGCACACGTGCGTAAATTAATTTCACAATAACTCAAAACATTACGAGTCTGAGCTAGTCAAAATGAAATATTATCTACAGAAAGTGCTTAAGGAATGAATATAAATTACTCGGAAATTTCACATAAATCTAAACTGGGGAAATAAAACTGGAAGAATAAATTTCTGATATACAATATAAGAGATATATATGTTTAAATATAAGTACACACGCGCACGTGCACGCACATCCATATATACTGAAGGAGAGAGAGAAAGAGAGAGAGGCAGATAGATATGTATATAAATATATATTCATATATGTACATATGCATACGAATGTGTAATAAATAATGTATCTATATACATATGTATATAGATACATTGTTTATTAGACGTACTTCCTTTCAGTTTAATCTCTTTAGTTTATATTTATAATTTTTCATTGGGAAGTTTCAAAAAGTATTTTTCATTGAGACTAGTTGACATATGTACACAACACATACACGCACACACACACACACGCACACCCACACACCCACACAAACACACAAACACACACACACACACACACACACACATGAACACACACACATATCCGAACATATATGAAGTATTATTTCTATCTATCTATCTATCTATCTATCTATCTATCTATCTATCTATCTATCTATCTATCTGTCTGTCTGTCTATCTAATTGTATGCCAGACTTGTTTGGAGACGTCTTGGCAGCGGTATACTGCAACTGGCAGCAAAACGGGAGCATACCCGGTTTTGTGAGTCGAGGAGCCGTAACGCTGCTGAAGAAAGATCCAAACAGGGGAGCATTATAGATAACTTAAGACCAATCACTCAGCAATGCAGACCTGAAATTTTGACCAAGGTGTTAGCCAAGAGGTTGGCGCTTGTCATAGAAAATGGTCGACACACGCACAAACGTGCGCCGTGCCGGGCCGGAGCATCCATGACAACCTCCATCTGATGCGCTACATCATAGACAGAGTAGTTAAGGAAACCTGGCATGGGTGGGGCCATGATCAGCTTGGATCAATCGAAAGCCTTCGATAGGGTAGACCATCGATACTTGGAGGCATCCGTTCGGTAATTCGCGTAAATGGACATCTATCGAGACCTTTCGACATTGCACGTTCGGTCCGTCAGGGATGCCGCCTCTCAGCGCTTCTATATGTATTGACTCTCGAGCCACTACTGCGGAAGCTGGCAACTCTGAGGGGCATCCCGCGAGAATTGGGATGCGGGACGAGCGTGTCTGCATACGCGGACGACGTCACCGTCATAGTGTTTCTGATATACAATATAAGAGATATATATGTTTAATATAAGTACACACGCGCACGTGCACGCACATCCATATATACGAAGGAGAGAGAGAAGAGAGAGAGGCAGATAGATATGTATATAAATATATTCATATATGTACATATGCATACGAATGTGTAATAAATAATGTATCTATATACATATGTATATAGATACATTGTTTTTAGACGTACTTCCTTTCAGTTTAATCTCTTCAGTTTATATTTATAATTTTTCATTGGGAAGTTTCAAAAAGTATTTTTCATTGAGACTAGTTGACATATGTACACAACACATACACGCACACACACACCACACGCACCCCACACACCCCACAAAACACACAAACACACACACACACACACACATGAACACACACACATATCCGAACATATATGAAGTATTATTTCTATCTATCTATCTATCTATCTATCTATCTATCTATCTATCTATCTATCTATCTATCTATCTATCTATCTATCTATCTATCTATATATCTATCTATCTATCTGTCTGTCTGTCTATCTAATTGTATGCCAGACTTGTTTGGAGACGTCTTGGCAGCGGTATACTGCAACTGGCAGCAAAACGGGAGCATACCCGGTTTTGTGAGTCGAGGAGCCGTAACGCTGCTGAAGAAAGATCCAAACAAGGGGAGCATTATAGATAACTTAAGACCAATCACTCAGCTCAATGCAGACCTGAAAATTTTGACCAAGGTGTTAGCCAAGAGGTTGGCGCTTGTCATCGAGAAACTGGTCGACAACGCACAAACGTGCGCCGTGCCGGGCCGGAGCATCCATGACAACCTCCATCTGATGCGCTACATCATAGACAGAGTAGTTAAGGAACCTGGCATGGGTGGGGCCATGATCAGCTTGGATCAATCGAAAGCCTTCGATAGGGTAGACCATCGATACTTGGAAGCAGTCCTGAGAGCGGCTGGTTTCGGTCCCGTCTTCCGCGGCTGGATAGCTGCCTTGTACAGAGGCATCCGTTCGGTAATTCGCGTAAATGGACATCTATCGAGACCTTTCGACATTGCACGTTCGGTCCGTCAGGGATACCGCCTCTCAGCGCTTCTATATGTATTGACTCTCGAGCCACTACTGCGGAAGCTGGCAACTCTGAGGGGCATCCCGCGAGAATTGGGATGCGGGACGAGCGTGTCTGCATACGCGGACGACGTCACCGTCATAGTGTCAAGCCACGAGCACATCGAGCAAGTCGGCGAGACACTGAAAGACTACGAAGCGGTGACAGGAGCAAAAATCAACCGGCAAAAGTCAGTGGGCTTACGGCTCGGCACCTGGAGAAGCAAGCCCATGCCATCCACCAGTACCTCCGTCGTGGGACGCTGGACGGACGGCCCGGTTGAGTTGCTCAGGGTCTGGTTCGGTCCGGACATCCAAATGGAGAAGAACTGGAACGAGATAATGAGTAGGGTGGTCACTCTCGCCCGGCAATGGGCCGAGAGGAACCTGTCCCTAAAAGGTCGGGCGGAGGTGGCGAACACGTACATCATGTCCATCATCTACTACCGCCTGACCGTCGTACCTTGTCCCGACCCTACCATCACCAAACTAGAACGCATTCTCTTCCGCTTCTTGTGGAAAGGATGCATCCCGATGGTCAGGCGATCCATTTGCTGTCAGCACCCGTTAAAAGGAGGGCTGGGCTTGCCGTGGTTGATGATGCGCAGACACGCGCTGAGACTGCGACATCTCCGGCTCTATGTAGACGACGGTGAACAGGTGTGGTCGCCGTTTGTGAGGCACGCGTTCCCGCAGCTCGTCTCCATGACCGAACTGCAGTCGTGGATCAAAAAGAGGCCGAGGAAGGGCGAATGGCACCGCGAGTGTCGCGTTGCTCTCAAGCAACTCTGCCGTCCCGGGTCGACCTTGAGTGACTTCAACACAACCAAAGCATTCTATAGGTGATTAGTGGAGGGGAGGTACGACGACGATCTTGAGGCAAACCTGGGCGTCGACGAGGAATACCTGACCCGCCTGTTTGAAACGAGTTTCGGGCCGGGACCTATGGACAACTTCCAGAGATCTCTGGCCTGGCAGTGCTACCGAGAAGCGCTACCCGTTCGGGATAAGCTCTATAGGCATGGCTCGAGAAACACGGGGCCGACCTGCCCGAGATGCGGGCAGAGCGACGAAACTGTTCTGCACGCAATCGTGCACTGTCCAACAATCTCCGACCAGTGGGCTTATGTCGAACGACTGCTGTCACTTGTGGGACGTGTCGGTTTATCAGCCGAGTCTATCGTTAATATCGTCACGCCTCCTTCCTTCAAACGGGAAGGAAGAGCTATTTTTATCATACTTGTGGCTATGGCGAAAGAATGTATCTGGTCGACGCGTCTGAAAGGATTAGAGACAAACACTTTCCTCTCTGGTCAATCTCTCATCAACTTCTTCAAGTATCACTTGAAGAGGAAAGTGAGAGTAGAGAGGCAAGTGTTGTCTAGTGAATGTTTAAAAAAAATGATGGGTGAATGTAGCAAGGATAGCACGTATGAATGACGAAGCCACCTTGACTGTGATCCTATGAACCGTAAAAATTAATACAGAGAGTTGTTTATTTGTAAAAAAATATAACATGTGACTTCATTGACCGAGGTTACCGTGATCTTTTCCGTAGGCTTTTCTTTCCACGGGTAAACCTCACCTGTCCTCCCCTTTACACCTTATATTGACATTTCTGTGATAACGATCCCTATTGATCGATTTTTTACCCCCCCCCCTTTTTGTCCTCTTTCTTTCCTTATACGCTCCCTTTTGATCGAAAACCAAATCCCCTTTTTATCCCCAAAAGAAAAGCTCTACCTTGTAATTTGTCCTGTCTGTGTGCAGCCCTGTGTGGCTAATAAAGAAACATATCTCTCTCTCTCTCTCTCTCTCTCTCTCTCTATCTATCTATCTATCTATCCATCCATCTATCTATCTATCTATCTATCTATCTATCTATCTATCTATCTATCTATCTATCTATCTATCTATCTATCTATCTATCTATCTATAGCATTCTAGCCTCATTTATCTCGCTTCTCCGCCCACACTCCGGACATTGATCTAAGATTTAAACAAGATTGTTTATGAATATTTTATTAATGAACAATTTAGATTCTATTTTGCAGACGATCAACTGTCTTCTCGTCTTATAAGAAGAAATTTCTGAGAGATGTCATGGACGTGGGAGGGTAAGTAACATTGAACAGCTGAAAAGGAAGAGAAGGAGGAAGAAAAACGATATAGAAGTGGTGAAAAGAAACGAAAATGAAGATATTGAAAAGGGGAGTTGAAGGGGTAGAATGAAGTGTGCTGATAAAATTAATGATGAAGTTGATGATGATATTGATATCAACTACGCCGATGATGGTAAATAATAAAAAGAATACCGAGAAGAATAAAAATAAGAAAATCAGAATTGAATAGAGAAGTAGAGAAGGATTCAGCTGGGGAAAGAAAATAAATGACACACAGAGGCACAAACACACACAGACACAGACAGATATACACACACACAGACACACACGCATATACACACACATACACGCACACATACACATTCACACAGACACGCACATATATAAGTATACTTATATACATAAATATATACTTACATATACATACATAAATACATACATATACATATGTGTGTATATATATGTGTATATGTGTGTGTATGTGTGTATGTGTGTGTGTGTGCATACGCATACGTAAGTATGTATATATGTATGTATAAATCTATGTATATATGTCCTGGGTATATCTCTAAACTGCATCCGCTAGGGGCCCTACTACGTGAGTTCCAGGATTTTGCGCAGAGTGTAGATGTACTTCTTAGCCACTATTTGTTCACAGGTCTACTCTGATCTGGAGTAGTAGCCCCTGTGGTTGTCCCATCTATGTGTGGATTGATATATAAATTGGAATTTTTACTAGGAGAAGGTATACTCGAACACAGAATCTGAAGTGCAGTTGGTTTCTGGTTGTCTCACCTTCTGTTGTGACACTGGTTTTATAGCTAATTGCGTTGAAAAGTGGATTAAGTATTCTGTAATATTTTATCCACTCAAAACGAATCCACGTACAGAAACTTCTTGAACTCTCAGAAAGTTTGCATGCATGTGAGTGTGTGTGTGTGTGTTTGTACATTTACATTGGTAATGAATCTATTGAATTTTATTTCTTAGAACGATGAAGACTGAACTAGCCATCGTCTTGGAAGGACTAATGGGGCTTAAGTGCAACTATTTGTCAATTCCAAAAACAGGAATATGCTATCAACTGCTAAGACTCTTATCTGTATAAAGTTAAGTATACTATAACAGTTCAACTTTCAGATTATGTGACTTATTTCTTCCTTACTTAAAAGAAAAAAATCAGGAATGTTACAATGATACGTGTTACTTACTGGAAACACCACAAAAAAAATTGAAAAAGAACAAAAACAAGATCATGTAACCCAGGATGAAGAAAATAATTTGATGCAATCCTTCATACAGAACAAGGTAACTACAAATTTAACAGTGACCTTTCTGTTTTTGATTTGAAGATTCTTCTGAATATGAGATATTCTTGCAATATCTTTTATAAAAATAGCGTAAAAACTGGTAACAGTTTCCAATTGAAGATAACCTCCAAAATCTCTTAGTGACTGTAACCATTGCAATAATAAACTACTCTAGTTTTCTGAGAGTAATATTAGAAATCCACTAAACCGTCCTCTTAATGAAGAATGTCTAGCGAATGAATTCATATTTAAAGATACAGCTACAACGGATGATGGTATTAAAATGTCATATATATAGGAGTAATACAAAACACTTTTAAATTCCTTACACATTCTTTCAAATATGATGGCAGAATCAGCTCTACTTCACTGTCCCAATATATCTTGGCACTCAGTGTTAGAGGACTCATGGGTTAGTAAATAAAATGGAGCATTGTTGAAAAAGCTGTCATGTGCAAAACGAATAGGAAACTTGAACGGTACGAATATTCAATGCACGAATGGCAACAGATAACATATTGAATGGATGATAAACTTTTATGATATACCCACGGGGAAAGACATTCCGCTTAAATTCACTTGAATTAAGATCAAGAGGAATAGACTCTGTGAAATACCTCTGACAACTCAGCCATGCTGCAGGAGACAAATAACACCAAAAGTTATTTCCTCCTACGAAAATTGTAAACATAATTTTAGTCTCTTCTCAGAGACTATATAAAAACAAACTCCGGAAGAAAATTGATGACAAAAAACAAAACAATCTGGTGTAACCAATGAAAATATTGCGTGATCCATTATCTGTGATTTCCAGTATTGTCCACTCAGTCAGTCAAATTAATTGCCGTCTCAAAAACAGCGGCACGAATTCCCAACTTCTTACATATGAAAATACACTGCCACGTGTGTTGTGTCCAGGTATACACATGCGCACACATATACAAAGAAATATACATGGATTTACACACACACACACACATCTATTTATACCAAGTTGAATCAAAAGTTTTTCGGATTTTCACTGATGATTTTTGGCAACCTTTATTTCTGTGTTTAAAGATTAATTTGATACAACGCATTGTCCAATCGTTGCTGAATACTTTATTCTTTATTTTCATCAATAACATACAAGCATTAATTGCTTATTCTTTATTTTTTAGCTTTGATAATCAGTAGTGAAAAATGCAATTAGAGTTATTTTACATACCATGTGGAATAAATGACTAAGTGCAAGGGCAGCGGTAAAGGAAATTAATCATGTGGAAGGCTCAGAATCTGTCAACGAACGTGTGACAAAAAACTAGATCGGACGTTTCAAGGAAGGTGACACCAACCTCGAAGACAAACCAAGGTCAAGGAGACGTGTTGTTGAAGATGAATGGTGGAACAACAACCAAGTACAAACACCTGTATATTGTCGGCAGAAGTTGGTCTTCCACAAACCACCTCCATAAGCTCGGCCTTGTGAACAGACGCTGCCGAAAAGTTCCTCATGAACTGACGAATGACCAGGCTGCTGGTAAATACCCAAGATACCTATTTTTGATGTCAAATTGTAACTGGGAATGAGAAATCCTAAAAAGAGAAATAGATGGCTTCGCTCCGGCTAGACCTCAAAACCTGTTGTCAAATAAGGTCGGTTGAGCAGAAGGTTATATTGCGTGTTTGGTGAAATTTTGAGGAGACGTTGCTCCTTGAACTTGTCCCAGATGGTTATGCTGTGAATGCTTAACTTTATGCTTAACGATTGCAGTGAGTACATGATACTTAGAAATCCCATTACCCAGCATTGGTCAATCGGAGACTCGCATTCCTACACCATGACAGTGCCCCAACACATAATGCTAATGTTGTCAAGCGCAAACCTAGGAAACTTGAGGGACTGAAAGTGCTGCCTTTCACTACATACAAGTCAAGCCGTTGCAGTATTAGATTAATACC
>NC_043000.1:41041850-41064350 GCF_006345805.1 Octopus sinensis
ATATTTGGGGTACTTAGTTCTGCTCGGGACTTAGTGCTTGCTTTTTCCATGGGTATGAGTAAGTATTTCACTTATATCTCGCGTATTTGCCGCTGAAGAGGGGAAAATTTCTTACGAATTAACCCCGAAATTGGACCAATACGGTAATAACGAATTTTTTAGAGATTTCTATCGGTTTGTTTCGAGACGCATAAATTATAATGGTTTATTGACAATTATTGTCTTTTTTTCGGCGTATTTGGCATTAGAATTTTTCTTTTGCCCTTATTTTGTAAATTATTTATAAATTTAACTTTTAAAGGTATTTTTTGATATGCTGGCCATTGATAATTTTTTTCCCGAAAAAATTTTATCCTACATTAATTATATATATATATATATATATATATATTACGTGACCGACCAGGCTATCATGTTGCTACACATCACTGGTCATATTGCGCTTCGCATTGTTTTAGCCTTCAAATGACGCCACCTCATTGGCTAACAGAAGAAAGAACGAGAGAAAGTTGCGGCGAAAAAGTACAGCAGGGATCGCCATCACCCTTGCCGGAGTCTCGTGGAGCTTTCAGTGTTTTCGCTCACTAACCACTCACAACGTCCGGCCTGAGAAGCGAAACTGTAATCCTACGACCGCGAGTCCGCTACTCTAACCATTGGGCCATTGCGCCTCCACACACACACACACGCACACACGCACGCACGCACGCATGCACACACACACACACATACACACACACACTCACACACACATATATATTTATCGTTGCTATAATGCAAAAGTGTCGTAAGTCCAAAACGTTGCTTTTTCAGCAAACGAAAAGTAGTTTCACCATTCCATTTCTTTTTCACATTTGTAACAGTTTCAATTTATCAATATTACTTTGTTGGGTGCGTAAAATCGTAGCTCTATGCATATATGATATTTTCAGTCAGAAATATTTTTGCAAAACTGTCGTATAAGGGGCTTACTACACTTTTGAAAAATGCTAAACCGTTGTACTACGCTTCGTCAATTTTCATCTGAAGCACATGGAGATTCGATAGTTTGACCAAAAAAAAATAATAAATTAGATATTGAACAAAAATACGCATTAGGCCAAACTTGGATATACGACAGTTTAACATAACAGCAACAATATCTACATATATATATATATATATATATATATATATAATATATATATATATATATAATAGAAATATTAAATATCTACATATATATATATAATATATATATATATATAATAGAAATATTAAAATTACTAAGTCTCTCTAAAGGAGATTACGGCAGCGTTACTGGATATTAATAGTTTTCGCCAAACTAATATGGCAGTCCATAAATATATATATGCATGCGTATGTGACGTTAATGGTGAGTGGTGGTGGCAACGGTGGTGGTGGTGTTGGTGTTATTGTTCCTGTTGGGATGTAAGGCTTCAGTTGTGGCAATAGTTTTATTGGGAAGGATTAAAAGCGATGATGTCGGAGACAGAGATGATAACCATTTTTGGGTGGGTGTTATATTGAAGTGGATATTAGGAGTGGCGGCTGCAATAGTATTCATGTAGGTGTTAAGCAAACATTATGAGTTAATAGGGGTGGTTGCGTTGATCGCGGTCGTAGTTGAGGAGAATGTTGCCAGCAGTGACGGAGACAGCGGTGTTAACAGTCGTTGTTGTGGTAGTGGTAGAAATTAATGTGGTGGTGGTGGTAGTAGTATGATAGTGATAGTGCGTGTGGTAACGAATGTTAAATGACAGAAAGATTAATGAGTTACCAGCTATAATGTTCAGTATCTCGGTAAGGTTTCTAATTAATCAAGTCAGTTTTATTCACAAAGGTGGATGGTGGTGGTGTGGTGGTGGTGGTGTGGTGGCGGCGGCGGCGGCGGTGGTGGTGGTGGTAGTGGCGGTGGTGGTGTCAAGGTGGCCATAATGGTGGTGAGGTAGTAGTAGTGGTGGTGGTGGGATGTAGTGATAGTGGTGTTGTTGGTGGTGGTGTAGTACCCGTAGTGGTAGCGATGTTAGTTGTAATGGGGTAGTAGCGGTTGTAGTAGAAGTTGCGGTGGAGTAGCGGTGGTAGCAGTAGTGGTAATGATGATGGTGGTTATGAAGGAGGTGGGGGTTGTGAAGATAGTGGTGGTGGTTGTGATGGTGACGGTGGTTGTGAAGATGGTGTGGTAGTTGTGAAGGTAGTGGTGATGATGGTAATAGTAGTGGTTGTAAAGGTGGTAGTGGTGGAGAAGGTAGGAGTAATGATCGTTGTTGTAGTGCCATTGGTAATAGTCTTGGTGGTAATAATGGTGAGTGGTGATGGTTGTAGTAGCGACGGTGGTGCTAGTGATTCTTTTAGAGCTTGTGGTGATATGGTGGTGGCAGTGGTGGTGGTAATGGTTGAAGTCGAGGTGTTTGCGATAGTGGAGGTGGTGGTGTTGTAGTTTTGGTTCCAGTTCTGAGATGTGGTGGTGGTGGTGATAGTGTAAATGGTGATGTTTGTTGGTTGTTGTCAGTGCTTTTGTTTTTTTATTTCGTTATAGCTGCTGTTGTCATTATTCTTTATATATTATTTGACCCAAAGAGAAGCAAAGGTCAATACTACCCATTGCCCCCTTCACTTACAGGTTACACCAGTTAACGAGGGCGGTGCACTCATAACACGAGTAAGCGCACAAAGGGGAAAGGGTGTTCCGATCATAAGCAAACGAGGAATACGGATTGGACGAGTTGCTTCTTTCGGAGTCTGTGTGGGTTTTGCTGTGTCGTAAAGTGGACGATGGAGGTGGTTGTGGGGATGAATGTAGCCTTGGTTGTGTGGTTATATCGTTGGTTTAAGTGTCATAGATTTAGTAGGTGTGGTTGTTGTTGCGGTGCTAGTGGATGTGAACAGATAAACGCAACTTCCTTGACTTGTTCCACTTGAAAGCATTAGAACCAGGAACATGACTGACACAATGTATCCTGGTAGAAAGGATTTGTTTTTAAGGCGGCGAGCTGGCAGAAACGTTAGCACGTTGGACGAAATGCTTAGCGGTATTTCGTCTGCCGTTACGTTCTGAGTTCAAATTCCGCCGAGGTCGACTTTGCCTTTCATCCTTTCGGGGTCGATTAAATAAGTACCAGTTACGCACTGGGGTCGATGTAATAGACTTAATCCGTTTTATCTGTCCTTGTTTGTCCGCTCTGTGTTTAGCTCCTTGTGGGTAGTAAAGAAATAGATATTTCGTCTGCCGTTACGTTCTGAGTTCAAATTCCGCCGAGGTCGACTTTATCTTTCATCCTTTCGGGGTCGATAAATTAAGTGCCAGTTACGCACTGGGGTCAATGGTCAATGTAATCGACTTAATCCGTTTGTCTGTTCTTGTTTGTCCCCTCTATGTTTAGCTCCTTGTGGGCAATAAAGAAATAAGAAAGGATTTGTCTTTGATTCTGTGTATTAGATAATTGCAGTTGCTGCCTGTCAATGTTAGCTGGTTATCCCGAAGAAGCTACAGAGACTTTTCAATGGTATCACAGACGAACACTTGTAATAAGTCAGCTTAAACCAAATAATTCCACCATCAGTTTAATTCAAATCGTCTAGATCTGTCACGAGTTACTTCAAACTAACTCGGGAAATAATGGCAAATAAACTCAAAGAGTTAGCTGTTTTACCGAGTTATATAGCCCGATTCGCTACTCCCATATACTTTACAACTTGATAAAGTTTTGCAGGAACGTACGCTGCAGTTTTCAAAGATTTTCATCGTGTGATGCGGCATATCTGCTGAGAATTTCATTAAAAGCGACCAATAGCAAACTAACTTGGAAGCAAAATGTACCAGAAATTTATTGATTGTGAAAATCTGATTAAACGCATGCTTGTGTGCCAATGAAACCCTGAGTATAGACCACACGAATCAAAAACCATATATCTACAGATATATGTATACATATATAAATATGCGTGTGTGTGTGTAAGTATAGTGGACGAAAGCGCTAATATATGATATATGATTTATAAAAACATGTAACATACTAATAAATATCTGTAAATATAAAACCATCCAGATTTCTGAGTACCTCATTTCTTCTAATATATACCTGTACATCATCTCCAAACCTTCTAATATATACATATATATATATATATATATTATATATATATATATATATACGATATATATATATATATATATATATATATATATATATATATATACAGACGTACATACATACATACATACATACATACATACATACATACATACATACATACACACATATATATATATATGTACATGTACACACTCATATATATTGTTGGGATTCTACCTTTTCTTACTTGGAATTTCACAAGCATAAAAGTGTGTGATTGTGCTGGCAATATATAATTCAATGCAGATAACTATGTAAATATATGCTTGAAAGCAAATTTACCGCGATATTCGGCCAGAAATAATATCTTTGTGGATGATCTTTCTTTAAAAATTCAGTGTATATCGAAGGCTAGCGCCGGATTTCGGCCTCGCCGAAACTTATCAAGGATGTGAACTCACGGACGGCCAATTGCTTAGACGCAACTTATCGCTTCCGATATATAGGAAAATAATCAATAAACATTCACTAATATTAGTGTCAAATTTTGACACAAGGCCGGCAATATTTTAGAAAAGGGGCAAGTCGTTTACACCGACTCCAGTTTTCAACTGGTGCTTGTTTTATCGACCCTGAAAGTATGAAAGGCAACGTCGACCTCGGCGGAATTTAAACTCAGAACGTAAAGACGGACGAAATGCCGCTAAGCCTTAACATTCACTTAACATTCACTTATATTGAGAACAACTACACCGTTATATGTAATAGAAACAGTATTAAAATTAAAATAAACAAGTCTCGTAGCATGTGTCTGGCTATGAGTACATGTCATTAACAAGCTTCGTTGCAGCTGAAATGCGTCTGTCAATTTTGTTAGCAGCTGCGGAAACTATTTTCATCCTACGTCGATATATATTTTGTTTTAAGCACAACGCATCCATCAGAGATGTTATATCTTGACGAATACCACAGTAAATTGGCCTTCCAACGATGTAATTACAATAAGTATTAAACACGAGCTGTTTTAATTTAACAATGCTGCTTTTACATATAACGGACAATTCAATATACATACATACATACATACATACAGATAGATAGACTTACAGACAAGCAAATATACATATAATATTATATGATATAATGTATATATATATACACACAGGAAGTAAATCATATATTTGTGAGTGTAAAAGTAAAATATGATATTGAATTGTCCGTTATATGTAAAAGCAGCATTGTTAAATGTGTATATATATATACACATATATATATATATTTATATGTACGTATGTATGTATGTATATGTATATATGTATGTATGTTTGTATGTATGTATGTATGTATGCATAGTAAAATATTGCCAACTAAATGTGGCGGTTTCATAGAGGACGATGCTGCTGTTGTTTTAGCCCCAAGAAGACATCTCCTCCAGCTGGCTAAACGACACACTGTGTCCGATTAGTATTTGCAAGGGGAAAATCATCGTTCCATCCCTAGCCTTACATGATACACACAGACCCGGGTTTCTGAGTAGTGACCCGTCATCAGTGTGTGATAATCACGAGCTAGTGAGGAAAATGCATTCCACACACAAACTGTCGCTGATCTCGAAAAAGTATTTTGCGAAAAAGTATTTTGCGTATGGAATGAGCTCGCTATTGTAAAATTTTTGTAAGCAAATATGTTAATGAAAATATAGTTTAGTTGGTAACCAAAAGCTTATTGAATCTTTTGATACTTCTTACTTGAAAATCGGCAAATCGGTTTTGGAGTGCATAAGGAACATACGCACACACACACACAAACTCTCTTTTATAGTTATCTCTCTATATATAAAACTGAGAATGTGTGTCTGTCTGTCTGTCTGTGTGTTTCCCTAAAACTTGAGAACTACGCAACCGATTTCATTCAAATTTCTCACATGCCTTACCTAGGGTCTGGGGAGTGTCATCGGCAAAAAAAATGTTTAACTTCTTGCCTAGAGCGAGCCCACAGCAGTATCATATCTTCTCCACTATTTCAGTAGTATGTGTTAAAAGTGAAACAAAAACATCTATCTATTGTATGTATATGGATGTATATATATATATATATATATATATATATATATATATATATATATATATATATATATATATATATATATATATATTACAAAATATAAAGTTATATCTTGAGATCGTTAGTGACAACAACGCTCAAAATATATAACAGACTGGAACAGTAGTGCTCAAATGAGCTGTATACACTTTTTAATCCGAGAGGAGGCAATGCGAGCAGCAACTACAAAAGCACTACAAAATCCACAGAAAGGTCAAACACATACATATATTCATATATTCATTTATATATACAGAACAGACATAAAGCCCGACGTTTGGAACTATATAAGCATCATATAAAAATATATTGTACGCATAAGATCCACTCAACGTTCCATAAGACATTTAGAAATAAAAATTGCAATAAAAGTTAGAGGTAATAATAACAATTGAATTAAATATAGTAAATATAGTAGGTAGTAATTAAATATATTTTATTTTATTAAAATGGTAATTAAATCGTAATATAACAATTAAAAGAAAAAATAGCAATTAGTATAAAATGTATCAAGGACTTGAACTCGAATATGTGGCTTTGCATGAATGGGAGAAATTAAAAGATGAAAAATTTAATTGAGTGCAGAAGTGAATTAGTCCAGATGGGGCTATGCTCATACCATTTACCATAGCTGCTAGATTGAATTATATGCTTATAAAGTAGCATTCAAAAACACCCTGATAAATCCATCACTGAGTATAAGAACTAGTCATGTCATAATCATTTATTTAATTGATGAATAAATATACCTTCTCATCTCGAAATACTCGAAGTACTTTCCATAATCTATCGTTTACCTCGTTCCAAATGGGACGATTAATAATAACAGCGCACGAACGCATATATATGAATGGATGTATAGCCTAAAGTAATGTGTTGTATAGCTTAAAGTAAACGCATAGCCTAAGGTAATGTGTGTGTGTGTGTGTGTGTGTGTGTGTGTGTGTGTGTGTGTGTGTGTGTGTGTGTGTGTGTTCTTTCAATCTTATACTAATACTGAATTATATCGTACTTGCCCTTTCTTCTCTGTTATCAACACAAACAATCAGCAAACACGAAGCGGAAGTTGCTATACGACATCTTTCTTTATTCTCTAAATAATTCCCGTCGAAAAGAAACACCATTAAGTGGAGAGAAGAAGAAATCAAAGACACTTATGCACAATTTTTATATATGTTTAAGCAATTTCCTATATAGGCACAAGGTCTGAGATTTATTGCTAATTGTGGTTATCTATTATTTGGTCAATGGACTGGAGAATCTCGGTCGAAGCAGCTCGAAATACGTGATCGATTATAATGTATGTTTTAAACGAGGATATGGTGCCGGCGAGTAAGCAATATTATCTATTACCTCTCTCTAGCTCCCCCTTCTTTGTATCTATCTATCTATCTATCTATCTATCTATCTATCTATCTATCTATCTATCTATCTATTTATCTATTTATCTATCTGTCTGTGTGTCTGTGTGCCTGTCTCTTTGTCTGTCTGTCTGTCTGTATGTATGTATGTATGTATACACACAAACACACATACACACCTTTATACATATATGCATACCCTTTGTTAGGGTTTACGCTTATTTTAAGCCAACATAAATAGATACATTCAAAATATACGCGTATCAATGATTTATGTGAATGTAATATTAACCCATTAATGTATCGAGTCCCCAAACGGGAGATTCAAGAAGAAGTCATACAATATGAAGTCTTTATTGGTTGTAATGGATTGTAGACGAAAATTCAACTTAAATTATTTTGGATGATGTTGTCAAGAGGTTCAGCGGTAAAAAGGTTTATAGTTCCACCCGTAAACTCATGCCAAGAAATGTGATAATAATAAAAAATATTGCCAATAATGCCGCAAAAAAAATTAGAACATAGCTATCCCTTTTGATGAGGAATTTAAAATTAGAAATTCAAACTAACATACAAAAAGGAAAATTCTTGAGTTTGGCAGAGCCTACACCAAGAAGGGGAATATTTGTCTGCATTGCGAAAAAGTAAGTGAGAAAAAGAAAGAGGATGTTTTTATGATGAAAGCTTTCTCAATTTTATGACACAAATCCCACATTTTAAGAAATTTCAAAAGAAACGAGTAAAGTATTTCTGAAAAAGAACAGAATCATTTCACCTGTTTATTTTTTATATTTCTTAATTATATTTTTACATTACTTATGGGAAGTCTATGTTTTTTTTGTTTCAAGGCGTAATGTTTATATACATACATACATACATATATAATATATATATATATATATATATATATAGATATATATATATATATATATCTATATATATATATATATATATATATAATATATATATATATATATATATCTATATATATATATATATATTGAAGCAGTATAAAATTAATACAATCATCTATGCCTCATTCGTAATGAATATATACCATTGATAGACTATTTACTGCATCTGGCGTTCTCACTGGCTGCTACTGGCGTGATTATTCGTCACCCTCCGATATTTATTGTGTTTTAACATAGCAGGCCCGTAACAGATGTTATCTCAAGATGTATCGGCATCTATGTTAATACTGCCTATCCATCTTGTATTATTCAGTCTGGTGGTTATTCGCAACATCAGCGAATACTTAATTCACAGCAGTGGATTTTCCTTTCCCTCCGATAATTACTGCATTTTTGACACAGCACAACAATAAGAGATTTAGCTAGGGACAAATACCGTCGAAATTGGCCTATCAATGGTGAATATCATAGAAAATCACGCTCTCTCTCTCCTTCCTTCTTTCTTTCTTTCTTTCTTTCTTTCTTTCTTTCTTTCTTTCTTTCTTTCTGTATTATCTATTGTTTGTTAGTCTTCTTCTTTTCTTTTGGTTTATTTACCACGGTATGCGAAGTAGAGAGACATAAAATTATTAAACCATCGGTTGAAGGATGAGGTGAGTTGAAGGAAGAAAATCTTATACAACTTTTGAATTTGATTGCAAAAGTATCTCCCTTGAAAATAATGCTTAAAATAACTGATATAGTTCATTAAATATTTTATGAATCCTTCATATTCGTTTTGGAAGTAACGGCGAATTACTATATCGTCAAAATATAAATTCTCTTAAACAGGGTTTATCAAATGATAAAGTCAGAGAAGTTGAGTAGTAAACTTCAGGGAAAGAGTAAGAGTAGAAAAGTACTGAAGTCTCAAACGACAAACAGTAAATATGTGATAATGAGATAGTAAGAGTATCAGACAATAAAAATATGTATAGAGCTTTATGATACAAAATTATACATATTTTATGATAAAAAATACTGAATTCTTTTATTGTTTATTGAAAATGAACTTTAGAAGTAAAATTTTCATACAAATATTTATTATGCAATTATTCGCTTTAATATAATTAACTAAACTACGAATTCAATAAAATTTTGGAATAAAGAAATGTAATTTGTCTGATAATTAATGATCATATAAAAATAATAATTATTTGAAAATGATAATTTTCATATGGATATATGTGTGAGGATCACGGTTTCCTTTAGTTTGTAAAATTCATCTGATAGTTACATATAAACTGATTGCATTAACAACCAATAAAAATGAATCTGTAATCTTCCAAACAATTTTAGTTCAAGTCTGTAATCATATGAAGAAATAATGACAAATAACTCATTTACTCTTTTCCTTGTTTCAGTCATTTGACTGTGGCCATGCTGGAGCACCGCCTTTAGTCGGGCAAAGCGACCCCAGGACTTATTCTTTGTAAGCCTAGTACTTATTCTATCGGTCTCTTTTGCCGAACCGCTAGGTTACGGGGATGTAAACACACCATCATCGGTTGTCAAGCGATGTTGGGGGGACAAACGCAAACACACACATACATATACATATATACGACGGGCTTCTTTCAGTTTCTGTCTACCATATCCACTCACAAGGCTTTTGTCGGCCCGAAGCTATAGTAGAAGAGGTGCTACGCAGTGGGACTGAACCCGGAACCATGTAGTTGGTAAGCAAGCTACTTACAACACAGCCACGATCATATAAACATAATAATTATTTGAAAATGATAATTTTCATATGGATATATGAGTGATGATCAAGGTTTCCTTTAGTTTGTAAAATGCATCAGATAATTACACATAAACTGATTGCATTAACAACCAATAAAAATGAATCTGTATTCTTCCAAACAATTTTAGTTTAAGTTTGTAATCATATGAAGAAATAATGACAAATAACTATAAATAATTTATTGGCAAAAATTTGTATTTTTGATCTTGTATCAAAATGAAAAGTTTAATGTAATTCAAATGATTCAAATCATTTTAGTATTTAGCTTATATAGGGAGTGTAGCTCAAGTTAAATTGTATCTGTGAGTGTATGCATATAAAATCAACTTCTTTTATTGTTAACTCAAGTTTTGAAAATGAACATTTGAAGTAAAATTTTCATACAAATAGTTATCATGCAATTATTCGCTTTAATATAATTAACTAAACTACGAATTCAATAAAAATTTGGAGAAAAAGAAATGTAATTTGTTTGACAATGAATAGCTGATGGGATGGATGCTGGACTGATTGATTGGCTGGCTGACTAGATTATTGGAAAAATACATCAATGGACGGCGAACTGGATGTAAGGTCACTGGCTGACTAGATGTCTGAAAGTTGAACGGATAGACTATTTTTGTTTTTGCGTAACATCAGGTGTGCTCTGATAAGGTAGGCCTGTAATTAAAAGCATTCTAATCGTAGCTCTCACCCCTTTTTTTTCAGACAAGGTTTATCTTTGCATTAACTAATATATCCTTCCATTTTTATAATAAAAGCTTTGTAATTAGAAAGACATTTGGCTGCTATTTCTATCAGATTTATTGATCGTATAGAATCTCTATTGGTAGATGGATAGATGGCTGGATGAATTGATGGTTGGGTGGTTGAAAATTAAGATTGATAGGTAGACAGGCCGTCAGATTTCCAGGCAGACAACTTGTAAGGAAAGAGCTTAAGGACCGATGTTACAGATAACAGTTAATGATATATAGACGATTAGAGGCCGGATCTTATTGATAACCATCAACATAAATAAAGAGATAGAAAATGTCCTTTAAGTCTACAGACAGACACAACTACAGATATAGACAGGGTAACATATATTCTGACTCATACAAACACAGAAACATACAAATACATACATGCGCCAATACGAAAACAAATATATGCTTTTAGAAGATTTGTAGCCTGCAAGTGTCAAGAGAAAGTAATATGATACGATCATTAAAATGTTAATGCAATGTGTGTTTTGAGCCTTTACATTTACACTCTGAATTCACATATATCTACTTATACGTAAATTCGCACGCTCGTGTAAATAAGTGTATGTGTATAGATATGTACATATTTTTCTCTTTCTATGCATGTGCCTACACATTCCCCCGTATATGCGCGCATGTATATATATATACACACATAATATATATATGTACACACACACGCACACACACGCGCGCACACAGAGGCACATACACGCACACACATAATATGTAAGGCAGGAAAACCGAATGTAAGAGAAAAGATAGTGCGAGGTATTCATATGGCAAGAATATGTACTTCTGGAATCTTGCCGACTTAGTAAGATGTAAAGCTTCTTCAATCAGTATTAATTTGAAGATCAGCCTTGAATTTTTCCACATTAAATGTATTTACGACAATATGGCTAATGATATTGGTACTCTGTGGAAAAGACTTTGTGCATATACTGTTATGCAAATGAAATACCGAAAGGTCTCTATAAGAAAAAAAAGAAAGAAAGAAATCCCGCTTTACAAAGCTATTAATTGGCTCAAAAGAATAACTTATTACATATGGGATTTAAATTTTGTCCAGCAATTTCGATGGATGGGATAAGTCGATTACACTGCCCCCAGGGCTCAACTGTTAACTTTTTTTATCGACCCGAAAGGTTGAAAGGCAAAGTCGACCTCGGCGGAATTTAAACTCAGAACGTAAAACAGACAAAATACCTATTTCTTTACTACCCACAAGGGGCTAAACACAGAAGGGGACAAACAAGGACAGACAAACGGATTAAGTCCATTATATCGACCCCAGTGCGTAACTGGTACTTATTTAATCGACCCCGAAAGGATGAAAGGCAAAGTCGACCTCGGCGGAATTTGAACTCAGAACGTAGCGGCAGACGAAATACCTATTTCTTTACTACCCACAAGGTGCTAAACACAGAGAGGATAAACAAGGACAGACAAACGGATTAAGTCGATTATATCGACCCCAGTGCGTAACTGATACTTATTTAATCGACCCCGAAAGGATGAAAGGCAAAGTCGACCTCGGCGGAATTTGAACTCAGAACGTAGCGGCAGACGAAATACCTATTTCTTTACTCCCCACAAGGTGCTAAACACAGAGAGGACAAACAAGGACAGACAAACGGATTAAGTCGATTATATCGACCCCAGTGCGTAACTGGTACTTATTTAATTGACCCCGAAAGGATGAAAGGCAAAGTCGACCTCGGCGTAATTTGAACTCAGAACGTAACGGCAACCGAAATACCGCTAAGCATTTTGTCCGTCGCGATAACGATTCTGGCAGATTGCTGTCTTAATAACTATTTACATATTAAATAAAGTATCTTGTAGCCCAATCGGAGTCTCTCGATTACGTCATAGTTTGTTTCTGTTAGTCAAGCACACATCCGCGTTTATTTGATTTCATTAATATTAAAAAGAAACGGACGACTGAATACTTATCTATGAACCATTTAGACAGCAAGCTATTGCTAGAGGGCTAGTGCGCCTTAACTTGCAAAAATAAACAAAGAGATATATGAGGAGGTGCTGAAAAATTCCTGGCTTTGGATAAAAGAAAATACAGGAGGCTCAATTAATTATGATTTTATTCGACATATTCCCGTCTCAGATTCACAAACTTATTGTAGCGGTCTTTCAGTTTTTCTAAGCCCCCTAAAAGAACTCAGAAGGTTGGGCTTCCAGCCGGTCCTTTCGTGATTTCCTTAAAGCCAAGAACTTTTCAGCACCCCCTCGTTTAAGTGTACAAGCATTTCGCTGTAATACAAATTTTAAAAAATAATTTATTCATTTAGACAGCGACCATGCTGGGACACCACCTTGAAGAATATGTAGTCGAATGAACCGACCCCAGTATTGTTTTAAAGCCAGGTACTTATTCTAACTTCTCTTTTGTCGAACCGCTACATTACGGGTACGTAGAAACACCAACACCGGTTGTCTAGTGGTGGTGGAGGACAAACCACACACACATACACACACAGACACACCCCCACACACACACACGCGCGCGCGCACGCACAAATACACACTCATATACAAATGGCTTCTAGTTTCTTTCATTTTCCGTCTAAACACAGAGAGGACAAACAAGGACAGACAAACGGATTAAGTCGATTCTATCGACCCCAGGGCATAATTGGTACTTATTTAATCGACCCCAAAAGGATGAAAGGCAAAGTCGACCTCGGCGGAATTTGAACTCAGAACGTAGCGGCAGACGAAATACCGCGAAACATTTCGCCCAGCGTATTAACGATTCTGCCAGATGCCGATGGTGATATTGATGATGATGACGAGACTACTACTGGTGCAGAGGATGATGATAATAATGATGATGATGGTGATGGCGGTGATGACGGTGATGGCGGCGAAAAATTTGGAATGCAAAGGATGATAGCGTTCGACACAAAAGAAACCAATCCTTTAATCTTTCACAAAACATCTTCACATCAAACACGAATAAATTGAAACATCTTCAATGCAATGTTATTTTTTTTTCATATTAACGTCGACACGAAGAATGAAAAGAAACAAGATCAAAATTATTGTAGTAGTAGTAGTAGTAGTAGTAGTAGGATAGTAGTAGAAGCTGTTGTTACTGTTTATCATTATTATCACCGCCATTAACATTTTCATCATCCTCAACATTATACTCCACCTCCTCTTCGTCGTCGTGATCATCAGCATCATTGTTATCATCATCATGATCATAACCCCCACCAAGACCAACATTATCACCACCACCATCAACGTCATCAGCATCACCATCCTTCTCCTCGTACTTCTTCTCCTCCCCAAAGTTATCCTCATCACCACAACCACCTACACCACCACCATCACCACCACAAATACCACCATCATCGTCATCACAACAACCACTACTACCACCATGAACATCAACCACATTACCATATTATTATTATTATATTATTATTACTATTATTATTATTATTATATATTATTATTATATTATTATTATTATCATTATTATTATTATTATTATTATCATTATTATTATATTATTATATTATTATATTATTATATTATTATTATTATTATTATTATTAGTAGTAGTAGTAGTAGTAGTAGTAGTAGTAGTAGTATTAGTTGTGGTGGTGGTGGTGGTGGTGGTGGTAGCAGCAGCAGTGGCATCGACGGTGGTGACATTATTCAATATCGTTCGAGAACAATCTGAGCAGATGCTTTCAGGAAATCTTGTCGAGAGAGATTCAGTTAAGAGTGAAATTAGCTTTTCCAGTCTTTTCCAATCTGTTTGAGTTCTATTTTCATACAATCTACTTATTTAGTCATTTTGGAGATCTGAACAAGAAGAACAACAGCAGAACAACAATAACGAAAATACGCACTACCAACCCGCTCGGAATTAAAATTTTTTTTTCATTATAAAATGCTTTTAATTTGAATAGATTTATAGCAAAAACTAGAATTTCTACTCTATATAATGTTTTTTTTTTTAATACATATTTCAGTTATTTGTGTATATTATACACGATTATTCGCGTATACCTCGAAACATATGTACGGATATACAATAGAATATAAATTATATAATGTACATCGTATGCGTGTATATACATATGTATGTAAGTATGTATATACATATATATATATGTATGTATATATATATATGTAAATATATATGTATATATATTATATATATATATATATTATAATATATATATATAATGTATGTTGAATGTATGTGTGTATATATAAATACACACATAAACTGTACCTTATATATGCGTATATAAAATGCATATGTACATATAGTGATATTAATGTTATATTATTATTATTATCATTAGTATTCGATGCATTGTAGGAAATTAAGTTTCTAAAGGCTGTAAGCTTTCACAGGTTAGATACGACGTTTCAAGTGAAATAGAAAACAGCACCTTGTGATAAGAATTATTTAATTGCTAAATATATAACATACAAAAATAAACCTCTTCCACAAAAGCCTTACCATTTGTTAGGGTAATCATCATGAACAATATCCATACCATTGTATGTATGTATATATGTATGTATATATGCATGTATGTATCTACTTACGTAATCATATATGTAAGTATATATACATGAATGTATAAATGTTTTATATATATGTACACACACATATACATATATATATGTATTATATATATATATATTATATATATATTATATATATATGTATGTATGTGTATTAGAAAAAACACAAATGGGGGTTTAAAATTCACAACAGCTGTTCTAGCAACATTTTATTGATGTATTTTCAGATTACATTATGACAAAAATCTATCATCTTCAGGTGATTTTAACCAGAGTGGTGAGGTAGAAAATTTTTATTTGACTAGCTCACCACATTACATAGAGAAGCTACTTGCAATTTACTCAAACGCTGGGCATACAGATATAAAAAGGTAAAGAGTTAAGCAAGATTTAATTTATTTTCCTTTGGAATTTTCAAAGACCACTATACAAAAGATGATATCTCCAATACGTCTGGCTAGGCTGCAGCCAATGCCTGAAACGAGTAAAAAATAAAATATAAATAAATATAGATTGGTTATAGGATTGAATAGAATCTAGGTACAACAACATGTAGGACGCCAATAATGGCTAATAATAAGCTAGGGTTCACAGTGAGATCAAACAACAGTTGAGGTATCAAGTGTTGGTAGTATGATATAGATATTTAAGTATCAGATTCATAAATCATTCTCGGGGTTGGTTCTAGGTGTAGCGTAAGTATAAAAAGAACACAAATTGGGTTTAAAATTTTAAATCCCATTCTTATTCTTGACACACACACACGCACACCCATACGTTGTATATTCTATGTATGTTTGAGTGTATATACATACATGTATACATACGTATATATATATATACATATATATACATACATATGCATATATATATATATATATATATATATATATATATATATATATATATATATATATATATATATATCACGCTTAATATTTCACTTAGGCATTGCGATACGTATATCCTGGTTGTAGAACTCAATATACAATGCTTCAGAACGAAGCGGAGGTCGAGGATAGGAAATGAGATGGTGAAAGAATAAACAATTATCTTATGAACTCTATTAACTTAGAGCCAGCACTTATACAACCATCACTCCAACAACTACCTGTTAGTGCAAATGTACGCGCATCAGAATACTCAAAAATTTCCGATTTCGAAAGTAGAGATATACTGAGCATCTATAACAACCACCGAAAATATTGAAAGAAATGTTATCACAGACACAGATCTTATCGAATCTCAGGATAAATACATTAAACATCGCGCGTTTGGATAAAAGACATATAGGGAAATTTTCATATCATTTTGTCAATTCAAATGAAAATTCGGGGATTGAAATGGATCACATTCAGTATAGATGTCTAAGCCATTGGTTACTTTCACAGATCCTGAATCTTTAGTCCATAACTGAAATGTTCTTAATCGTGTTACTAGATGGTCAATATCAGATATCATCTGCTTGTCGTCATCAGAAAACTTTCTTTCTGAACATTTTTCATATAACCAACAAGCAACGGTTTATTGAATCAAACTTACGGCAGAAAGACTCAGCAAGCACCGTCGAGTTACCTCTTGATTCCATGCATGCCTTTGGTGCTTTTCTCATACACTATAACAATAAAGCTAGCAATAATCATATCTCTGCCTTCATCAAATATATGATCCATGGTGACCAATGAGAATCAAGCTAGCTACTTGGGTTACGGACGCATAGGTTCATCCATTTTAAACTAACGTGAAGCTCAGAGTATCGTCGACATATTCCTAAGAAACAAACTCCATAGCATTTATTGAATACCTTTCTGCCATTTGTAAGCATGTGTATATATATATATGTATATGTGTGTGTGTGCGAGTGTGTGTGTGTATTTGTGTGTGTGTGTGTTTGTTTGTGTGTGTGTGTTTGTGTGTGTGTGTGTGTGTGTGTGTGTGTATGTGTGTGGTAAAACTATAGATGGTGGATGGCCACGTTAGCGGAAACGGTTCTATTTGTAATATGTCAATACCGTTGAAATCGCTAGTCGACAACCGATGAGGTAACTGACCAGTAGGACAAGCTGTACACACACACACACACACACACACACACACACACTCCCTCGTAGTCGATGCTGAAGCTCTGTTAGTCGCTAGTTGGTGTTTCACATCTCTAATCCTCAATAATCTCGCTTGATAGGAATGTGAATATCCAGATAGCAGCTCACGTACATACCTAGAAACATACATACATACTTACATACAAACGTACATACATACATACATACATACATACATACATATGTATAGATATATACAGGGTGCGTAAGATATTTGAGGACAGATTTATGTTTATAAAACAAGACAGATATATAATAACAGATAATATTTCCTCAAAAATGCTATGAGGATAAAAATAAACCTTCTTTTCTCTAATGTTATTCAATAAAGCCACATGCAGCTTCAACAACTGCTTCTATATGAGATCTAAACCCTTTATATGTTCGAATCAAGTGGTGCGGGTTCATTTTGAACATTACTCTGACTATGGTAGCTTTCAAAGAATCCTTGGTGTTATAGGCGTGTTCATTGACATCTCTCTCTACAACGTTCCACATGTAATAGTCCAATGGATTGAGATCTGGTGAATTAGGAGACCAGATGTTAGGGGTTATGTGATCAAGAAAATTTCCAACCATCCATTCCTGTGTTACTAGAGCAATGTGTGATAGTGCAGAGTCTTATTGAAACACATATGACCGCCCATTGCATACACTGTCTATCCAGGGCTTAACAATTATTTCCAGGAACTCAATGTAGGCGGCAAAGTTTACTCTAAGGCCTTGTGGAAAGAAGTAAGGATGCATCACATGTCCTTCATTGCTGACAACCCCTAAAACCATGACAGTTGCAGGAAATTTTGTATGCATAACCCTTGGAACATCAGAAGGGTGTGCACATAACCATCTGTCATTTCTTCTGTTAATTTTTTGATCTTGGTCGAAGTTTTTCTTGTTTGAGAGAAACCAAATCAAATCTTCTGCTGGATTTTTCAGTTTGTTTAAGAGCCTTTTAGATCTGATGTAGTGATTTTCTTTTGCTTTATCTCACAAATTGACCTTTCCTCATTATATAAGACTTAAATCTGATGTCTTCGTAGACAACATTTCTGACTGTTCCTTCTGACGCATGGAGATCTTTTGCAATTGACCTCATGGACTTTCTGGGATTGTATTATAATCAATGATCTGCTGAACTTGCTGGATAAATTCAGGCGTGCTGATGATTTCAGAGCGTTTAGAATTCATTTTATACTTTGATACTGGTGATACGTTTCCAGTTTCAGTCTCTAGTTCCCTACAAACTTTGTAGACGAAAGATCTGGCAACATTTAAAATTCGAGGTATTTCTAAATCGCTATGTTCAGCCTTTATAACTACAATAACAGCATGCCTCTTCATTTCTTGAGTAAGCTGACGGTCCGCCATTATTATTTTCTGAAAGAAAGATTACACAAAGTTACCAAAAATTGCAGCAATGACCCAAAAAGGTGTGTCCTCACATATCTTACGCACCCTGTGTATATATATATTCTTTTATTATTTTAATTGCTTCAGCCATTTCACTGCAGCTATGTTGGAGAGAGGCCTTAAAGAGCGTTAGTCGAAGAAATCGACTCAGGACTTATTCTTTGGAAGCCTAGTTCTTATTCTATCCGTCTCTTTTACATCCCCGAGTTACGGGGATGTAAACACACCAGCATCGGTTGCCAAGCGACTGTCACACACACACATACATATACACGACGGACTTCTTTCAGTTTCCGTCTACCAAATCTACTCACAAACCTTGGTCGGCCCGAGGCTACAGTAGAAGACACTTGCTATAGGTGTCACGCCGTGAGACTGAGCATGAAACCATGTAGTTGTGAAGCAAGCTTCTTACCACACAGCCACGCGGGTGTATATAAAATTCAGGGGCTATTAGTGTAGAAAATTACGTGTCGATGTACTTCGCAAGGCATATTTTTATTCGGCTAAACAAAATATTTTTCAATTGAATACCATGAAATACTTTCCCTGAGCATATTTGATTGGGAAATAACTAATTATGAATTAATTAAAACTGTGACAAAAGTCTGTATAAGTAAAATAAGTCGGGTATACCGGGAGAAAGAAGACGTACATGGCTGTATATGTATGCGTGTATGTGTGCGTGCACGCGTGTGTATTTGTGTGTGTTTCTGTGTGGGGTGGGACTGTCTTTGTGTGAGTGTGTGTGTACGTGTGTGTTTGTGCGTTTGTGTGCGTGCACGCGCGCGTGTCTCTCTCTGTGCAAATACATTAATATAAATATATTCTAAATGTATTCATTCATATACAGATACATACCTATTTAGATTTTCATCTCTCTCTCTCTCTCTCTCTATATATATATATATATTATATATATATATATAGAGAGAGAGAGAGAGAGAGAGAGAGAGAGAGAGAGATAAATAGATAGATAGATAGATAGATAGATGGATAGATAGATAGATAGATAGATAGATAGATAGATAGATATGCATATATATATATATATATATATATATGTAGAGGAGAGAGAGAGAGAGAGAGAGAGAGAGAGAAAGAGAGAGATTTGAGTCAATACAGAATTACAGATAATATTTATGGAAGAACAAATATATAGTGCGTGTATTTATTTGGCCAAAATAAAAAAAAAAGTTACCGTCCCGAAATACAACAATATATGTTTCAACACACGATTTCACATCAGGAATCTTGCAACACAATTGATAGACGTATATAAATATAAATATAAATATAAATATATATATATATATATATATATATATATATCTATATATATATATATAAAAGATATATATATATAAATATAAATATATATATAAATATAAATATATATATATATAATATATATTATATTATATATATTATTGTGTATGTATATTATATATATATATATATATATATATATATATATATATATGCGTACATATTTATATACATAGTTACCTACATAAATGTATATTAATATATTAATATATAAACGTTTCTGCGTGTGTGTACACACGCACAGACACACATGCACAAACACACACAAATACACGGAGATGAAGAGAAGTAGGGTGTGAAGGGAAGAGAAGGGAAGGGAAGAAGTTAGTCCTTTGTGTATGGTGGTGGTGTTGGTGGAAAGCTTACAGTATATGTGACAATTATGAACACAATGTATCATTAATAAATTATCAAACAATCTTTAGTGGTGTAGGGTGGGGTAAACAGTAATCATGAGAATGACCTCAGCTCCTGCCCCTATTAAGCTAAGGGCAATTATGAACCCACTTCCTTCCTATTACGTTCCCCAACTCCAAACTCCGACAGCCACCGTATTCTAAAGAAAATAAAGATGACAGCTCACTGAACATCTGCATTAAATTGTAAAATTTAGTTTTTGTCGTGATGATGATGAAGGTTTTGAGGTTCCGAGAGTTGAGACAGCAAAGTGTTTTATATGTAGGTGGAAGAAAGTAGTCAAGCCGTTTACTTTAGACTTTTTGGAACCATCTTTCGGAAGTGGTATTGTTATTTTGTTTCTGTTATTGTTTAGACCTCGGTTAGTCTTCCTTGAATAGACCCATTTATAAAGCCACTCCATCCATGCCCATTCCTTTTTCTTAGAAACAAATTAAGATTCAATTGTCCTGTAAGACATATATACAATGGTATGGTGTAATTTGAGACACATTTCGGCTGCTACTCTTTGCAGGTAGAGGTATTTGTTACAAGTTACCTTGTTGGTTTGTTATTATTTGTTGTTGCTGCTATTGTTTCCCTTATTCACGTTGTTATTGTTGTGATTACTGTTACTATTGTTATTGTTGATTTAGTGTTATTCGTTTGAGTATATTTATGACGTGTGATCATTACTACAAGGAACTTTGCTAAGAACGAAGGCGCATCACAAATCCAAGAACAAACTGAAATTGCACAAGAAACTTTAGGGGTGCATGACTCAGCAAGTATCTTTTCTGTTTGACTGCAACTCTGGAAATTTCAAAGTTTATTGAAAATTTTAAAATTTGGTGTATTAATGGAATTTTCCAAGCTGAATCTCAGGAACGATTTCACTTTTTCTAAAAAAAATATTTTAAAATAGTTATAGAGTTTTAAAGTTTGATCATTTTTACCCAGTCGGAAAAAAGCATGTGCTCTCAACTGTAAACAAATGAAATATTGGCAGATTTCTGTTTTATGCATGCCATATAACCTCTCATATCTGGGGGTTCTTTTTTAAATTCAGAAGGATTTTAGTAATTTCTATTCTACACACGAAAATTAACACGATTATGCGATACAAATACAAAAAATTTGGGGATGCGTGATTTAAGGCCTATTTAGCTGTTATATTTAGAGCGTTTCACCACCACCTGAATGAATAGAATATATTTGTCAACACGTGCTTTTTCGTAGACAAAAGAGTTCTCATGTTTGGTTGTTGCTACGGAAACAGGCATGAATGTGTCTGTGTCTTACGATTGGCTAAAATTACTCAAAATTTTCGAAATTTAAAACTATTAGCTCTTTAGTTATTGATGTAAGGCGAAAATGAACTTCATGGCTTTGTTTAGCATATAAAACTATATCATTACACAGACTATGAAATCAATTCGAACAGAAATTGAAGATATTGAAAATTGGTAACGAAACAGAAAATTATATATATATATATATATATATATTAATATATATAATAGATATAATATATATATATATATATGTGGTGTGTGTGGTGTGTGTGTGTAGTATTTATGTATGTGGGGATGGGAGGTAGCAACCAAAGGGGACAGGATGCGGTCAGGTATTTGGAAATGATTCAGTGATTATTGGGTTTTTGTTTGATATATATATATATATATATGATATATATATATTA
>NC_043000.1:41067497-41139997 GCF_006345805.1 Octopus sinensis
AAAGTGTACAGCAGATTAACTGGTGCCACCAGATCGATGACAGGTTTCAGAAATAAATATATATATATATATACATATATATATTTCTGTATATATTATGTAGTTCATCACTACACTCCCACCACATTATACGTAGTCCATAGTTAGCCATCAAAAACTTAGGTGCCCTTCTTTATTTGTTTAATTTGATTTATATTTTTTTTAAGCTTCCCACTGTTCCACGGTTTATTTGGTTGATTGATTACCCGAATATTTGCCGCTCTGGTAGGTTTCTCAAAGAAAATTGCCGGAGAAACTAACTCAAATCACTGTGTTTTATCAATGATTACTAAGCTAAATTTATGAAAAAAAAATGCTGTTTTTATCACTTTCTTTTTATGCTTTCCCTCCCTTATTTTTGTTTGTTTGTTTGCCTGTTTGTTTGTTTCTTTCTATTTTCTTTCTCTCACTCTATCTATCTATCTATCTATCTATCTATCTATCTATCTATCTATCTATCTATCTATCTATCTTTCTTTCTTTCTTTCTTTCCTTTTTCTTTCTTTCTATCTATCTTTCTTTCTTTCCTTTTTCTTTCTTTCTTTCTTTCCTTTATTATTTTTCTTTCTTTCTTACTTTCTTTCCGTCCTTCCTTCCTTCTTTCTTTCATTCTTTCTTTCTTTTTTATACTTTCTTCGCTGTGGCTATAAATACACCGTCACCATATACAGTTAGAAAAAGACAGTAAGTTGATGATATAATCTCAACAAATATTGGAACTGATCCAAATAATAAAATGATAGTTTTTCTGATCAACTATTTTTTTTTCTACCAGTAGAGAGATCGTACAAAAATGGTGGTCGTTTACGACTCGACAACGTATTTCATTAAATATAATTACGGAGCAAGAGTGGCTGAAATCTATAAATTTATTCAATAGTGTTTTTATAGCACCAAAAGTGAAAACTGCGAACGCTTCAGGAATTTATTAATCGAAATAGTTGCGTTATTTGTGTAAATCGATATATGGGAGATTATAAAACCCTTAATAATGGTTCGCAATAGAAAATCACGGTAATTAATTACTGAGGAAACCTCAATAAAGATGGAAACTTGTCTAAGTGACCCATCTCCTTTTTCAGTCTACAATCAGATTGTTTGAAACGACAGTCGTTTACAGCTGCTCAGTGTATTAAATCGGATGAATTAATATAACCCGTGAAACGTTATAAAAATTCTGTACGTTTATACTACAGTATATTATTGCATCAAAAACGACATTTACGAATTACATATAGCATCAGAAACAACGTATATTTACATCCAACCTTACTCATATAAGAATGAAATTTCAGCTGTAGACCTTTTCCTGAGAAACACTAAACAGATGTATAATACAACTTGTTCTCTCGAAACATACAGAAAAATACGGGAAATTGTTTTGACTTGCTTTCCAATTTGTTAACTAATCGTCAGAAGAGAAGCACCTTTCATACCTTTTATATCCTTTATATCCTTTTATATAGCTATGTGGCAAGAAGCTTATATACAATTATATGCGACGGGCTTCTCCTTTCCGTCAACCAAATTCATTCAGAAGGACGCGCAAAGGGACTGAACCTGGAACCATGTGGTTAGAAGCAAGCTTCTTACCACATGGCCACGCCTGTGCCTGTATTAAACAATAAAGCTATAGTGAAGATCAAATAAATTGTGAGTTTGTTTACTGACAAACTGACCCTCCCCAAATATAACAATATCTGCTTCAGTACACATTTCGCAACAAGAATCTTGCAAAACAAATGCATAACCGTATACATACATACATACATACATACATACATACATTCATACATATATATATATATACATATACACACACACAAACACACACACACACATACACACACACACACACACACATATATATATATATATATATATATTATATATATATATATATATATATATATATATATATATATATATATATATATAAATATAAATATAGGATTGCTAGTTTACTTGTCAGAGTTCTTCTGTCACACGTTATGTGATTTCTTCAATGAGGATCTGCTCTTCTCCATGTCCCCCCCTTTTTTGTGATCTCATCCTGTCTGTTCCATGTTGTCTTTCTGCAGTATGTATTTCTACCTGCACATGTTTGTTTCTGTATCATAGTATGTGTGTCTATGTGTTTTGCATGTGTACGTGTGTCTTGTGTGCATGTATACGGGGTGATTTTTCCACTGTCAGTATCCATGTCTTTTGTCTGTTTATTCATTAATTATTTTTATTCTGTCTTCATTCTTCAAGTTGCGGGATGGGATGTAGTAAGGGTGGTGCTATTATTCAATTTGCGTTTTTTGTTGAGGCTCAGCCTATTTTCTATCATGTGTGTGGCTTCGTAATCTGCCTGAGTACTGCGTTCGTTCTATGTATAAACAGGGTCCATGTTATAATTTAGCATGTTGATATAACACTAACTAGCTTTTCTCCTCCTTGAGTACCCACCAGTGCTCAGTAATTATCCCTAAAATGTTATGGGTTATCTTTTCAATGCATATCGTTGTCTTGTATCTGCACCGTCGCTCTGTACACCTTATACTACAGACTGCATTCCTAGTTTTGCAGTTTATCTGTCTGCTTACCCTACACACTATGCATTCCCTATCAGTACAGGGGGATTCTTTAAAATGGCTATGTTCTGTTCTACAAATCAGGGATTTTATGGGAGTTCCTGGCCTTTCTACTACTTTAATCTTTAGATTCAGCTTACCTAGGGCTTTTCTAAAATGATAAGCTAGTTTGCCTCTAGGTGTGCATCGATAAACATGAAACTCTGGTACTTTTGCCTATCATGCCATGAACTGGCACTAACAATCTTCCGCTTAGTCCTTTCTATACTATTCCATGGTTTACTTCTGCATAGCCGGCAGATTCCGTTTGCGTCAGTCTCTATGACGGTTTCGATTTTTGTTATGGCTCCTTTGTACACCCTTCGGTTGCATCCAGAGAACTGCATGCGGCTGATGAAGTGCTGTATGTGTTTCTCTAATTCCGTTCGGTCTAATTCTGTTCGATACGGGACACATTTCTCCATTACCCTTATAAATCCCACACTCAAGATATTGAACTTAGTATTAACCGCTGCATTGGGTTTGACATTGTGCGAGTGGATAATTTGGGTTTTGTTATTCTTAGTTTCCAGCCAGAGTTCATTGTCTAAAACAGTAAGTATTGTTACTTTAATATTGGGGTGGATAGAGTTAGCTACGTGCTGGATGCTTCTCATGTTGCTAGCTTCTATTTCAGGTTATTATATATTGTCATGTGGAGATGCTTTTACTACTACTTAGTAGGGAGCTACGGAGCTCCCTATTAAACATTCTTTAAGTCTCCTGTCCCACCATATCATAAAGAGGTTGGCTACATCGCCGGCGATACTAGCATCGATGCTTGCCCCACTTCTTCCTGAGCGAATATTTTGTTATTGAGCTTAAAGACGTGGCACTTTGAGTAACTTTTGGTACCCATACTCATCACATGTGCGACCATTTTTCACAGTTGGTCATAATTTTCGATGGGTCCGTATGCTCCGATTCACCCAGTCCATCTTTCTATAGAGGTCTTCTTGGTCACTGAGGTGATGATAGGCGGGCTACCTCTTATTTGTTTACTGGAACAGAAATAGCCAAGGTTTCCTCGAAGAGTAACATATAAAGAAAACGAAGAAGGAATTTATCACAACTTTAAAACTCGTTACAATTGTTTCTGTAGCACTCCAACTTTAACGATATTGCATGTAAATTATTTTGTGTGAAAAACTACATAATATGTATATATTTGTGTGAAGAAGTATTTATTTATTTTTGTGTGAACTAATATGTATAGACGATTAAATCGGAGTGGTACTTCATCAGACTGGCATCTAATCGTGCCTCTTTTCATGATGTGTGGAATGAATAATATGTAGTAGGATTGCATGTCATTTCAGTGTACAAATGTGTTTATTTCATTACTGTTTGTCTTTCTCACGTGTGTGTCTGTCAGTGTAAGTACATGTAATTATTTACATACATTCAAACCAGAATTACTAAAATAGAGAATTCCAGAACTGTTTTATAAATGTTCGCTCTATCATCAATCGATTGTATTTAGAGGAAGTGGATCAGAACCCCAGAATGCCTTCTTTCCTTCTGCTTGCTCATCAATTGTCATATCGTGCGTTTCAAGTGAGATTAGCGGGGAATACGTACAAGCTACTTCTGTCCACCTTACACATAATACTCGTATGTCCTTTTTCTCTTTGTAATTTAGAGCTAATTTTAACCGGTTATCTACCTGGTACTAAGGCTGGGAATAAAAGCATCTTGTTTTGTTCATCCTTTAACTCTTAAGAAAGCCTTTCAAATTTTTTATAGTTCAAGATTTCGTAATCTTTTGTAGTGTATGAATTAAGGTATTGTGTTCTCTCTCCAAGAACACAAGTTCAGCCATACTTTCTCCATACAGGTGGGTACTTATCCTGTTACTCCAGTAATTCTTTCTGCTATAAGTACAAGGCCTGAAACATTTTGTGGGAAAAGTTAAGTCGATTACATCGACCCCATTACTCAACTGGTACTTGATACGTTTCAAGCTGAATGTGTATTTTGGCTACTCGATTTGCAAACTCCTTATCAATGGTCCATAGATGTCTTCAGAGAACAGATGATTTTCACAAAAGAGCATATCTTTTTTTTTGTGGTCCCACAAAACGATATCTGATCGGTTGTGTTTCATTTTAGTGATTACTGTTTTAGTTTTTAAGTTCCACCAATACTATTTTGGCCCCTCGGTCTCGATGTAGTCAACTTCGTCTGTTGGTGTTTCTTCTTTTTTTCATCATGTTCCAGACAGTTCTGGCCACCATATCATGCCTCCTAGGTAGATAATATCAGGACGACATTTTGTTGCAGTTGGCAATAATCTTGTTTTTATCTTCAGTCTTGGTTTTGCATGGCTTACATTTGTTCTGTCAATGTTTTCTGCTTTTTTTTTACTGTAGGTACTAGGTACATGCCATAATAAAAACATTTTGAACCAAAAGGAATGGCAATCCAAGGGTCAAACAAGTGCGTGATCTGGGAATTGATATGGGCAACGATGCTTCGTTTCACGGACATATCACCAAGATGGTGGAAATGTGTAGACGAGTAGCCAGATGGAGTCTGAGAACTTTCAAATCAAGTGAGTAGAAAACTATGCTGGTTCTATGGAAGACATTTGTTTCAGCTGTCTGGACTACAACTTTCAACTGTGGCTACCTTACAGTGTCAAATTAATAGCAGAACTTGAGGCAGTTCTGTCGTGATACACCAGGAAGATTGCATCAGTGGAGAGACTGACAGAACTACAATTCTACTCCCTGAAACGGAGACGTGAGAGATATGCGGTGATATATGGAAGATCCTAGGAGAGTTGGCACCAAACGTTGGAATCGAAAGTTATATCAGTCCCCGAAATGGACGTCACTGTACGGATCCAAAGGACCCATCCATCATGCCAAAAGTGAAGGCCAGTTACTATATAGCTTGGGAATCAAAGGTCTTGCCAAAATATTGGAGAATCTACATTCAGTGGGATAAAAGTTTTCAAACAACAACTTGACCTTCTGTTCTCAAGGCCCTAGACGAAACTATATTAGTGTAAGAAACTCAAACCCTCCCTCACTAAAAGTCTATTACAAAAGAATGGTCACTGAAAAAATATCTTTATTGCAGCATATTGGTGGTACCCCAGCATGGCCGCAGACTTTGAGCTGAAAGACAAAAAAATAAAATATACACTCACACACACATTCACAAATACACACACATATCGATAGATGTATGCATATTCATATATATAGTTAGATAGATGTAGATAATTACACATATATATATACACATATATCTTTGCTTTTATGCAAAAATTTCGTAAGTCCAAAACGTTGCTTTTCAGAAAAAGAAAAAATAATTCCACCATTCTATAGCAAAACCGTTGTACTAAACTTTGACAGTTTTTGATATCTTGGCAGATGAAGCAGCTGGAGATACGATAGTTTGACCAAAAGAAGCAGCTACTGCAAGCAAAAATAAATATTGAAAACAACGCGTTTTGCCAAATTTGGAAATACGACAGTGTGTGTGTGTGTATGTGTTTATGTGCTTGTATGTGTGTGAATGAGTGAGTGAATGAGTGAATGTGTGTAAGTGTGTGTAAGTGTGTAAACGTTCATTACTATTTATTAAGATGGCAAGCGGGTAGACTCGTTAGTTCGCCGGGCAAAATGCTTAGCAGAATTTCGCCGAGGTCGACTTAGCCTTTCATCCCGTTCGGTGTCGATAAGATAAATATCAGTTGAGCACTGGGGTCGATTGGGGTTGTGCATTCAGTGGACAGGCAGCAGGTTTTTATTCTTATTTTTGAATGCCCTCGGGTTCGCGGACTTGTAGATAAATCCTGGTTTCATCATAAAGCCAGCAGCATTGCCACATAATTAGCGTCACTTTGTCTTTCTGTACCTTAAATCCTGGGGCTTTGGCTTCGTCCTTCTTGATGTACGTTCTGGAAGGCATCTTCTTCCAGAACAAGCCAGTCTTGTCCAATTTGAAAACCTGTTCCGGTTTGTATCCCTCGTCTTCGATGATCTCCCTGAAGGTCTCTAGGTACTTCTCGGCGGCTTCTTTGTCCGCTGATGCTGTCTCTCCATGCAGGGAAACACACTTTATTTTAAACCGTTTCTGGAAATGGTCAAACAATCCCTTCCTGGCATGAAAATCTTTGGGCTCCGGTGCTGTCAATGGTCTTGGTTGCGGTTCTTCAGTGCCTTCTGCTCCATCTCCTCTGTCGAACTGCTGGTATAATTTCAACGCTTTTTCGCAAACGATGTTATCGTTCAAGGGGATGTTTTTCCTTCTTGCAGTCACTGACCCGCAATGCCAAGACATATTCCATCCTGACGAAGTGCTTATTTCTCACTATCGTTGTCTTTTTGGCACTTACACAGAAACTTACTGCTATGCTAGTCCTGATCGTCACCTCGTTCTTCTTTATGTAGCGTGCTTTCGTTGACAACATAATAGCGACCTACTGCAGCATAGCTTTACCTTCCCGAAACATATCCAGCAGTTGTACCTTCTCATGGAGCGTCATGTCTTTTTTCTGGCACTAAGGTTCACTACGAGAAACCTTAGAAGGTGTAGGGCGTTTGGACAGCACCTTAGGGTTTTAATAACATGCTATGAAAAACACAGCATCAACAAAATACTCGAGATAGCTACTGGATACAGTTTTTTTTCAAAAAACCCAGCAAAATCTTCCTGTCTTCTAATATGCGCATACCACCAATGGGAGATCGAGCAAAGATTAAAAATAATCATGGTTTTGAAAACTTTAGTTTGTATTACCACTAGATACACTGGGATACCCCCTTCGGTTATAAATGACCATGGGATTGTACCTAGAAAGTTATCCTCCGAGGTACAAGTCCAGGCAAGGTTGTTTATGGAAGGCAAGCCATCGCCCATGCATACAAGCCTCCCCTCTCCACATCAGTGATGTTATCCAAGGGAAAGGCAAATGCCGATACAGCTTGGCACTAGTGATGTCGCAACTCATTTCTACAGTAGAGTTAACTGGTGCAATGTGAAATAAAGTGTCTTGCTCAAGAAGAAAACACGCAGCCCGGTCCAGGCATCGAACTCACAACCTCACGATCGTAAGCTCGACGCTCTAACCACTGAGCCATGCGCCTTCACTAGATACAGTAATCTATACTATAATAATAATAATAATAATAATAATAATAATAATAATAATAATAATAATAATAATAATAATAATAGGCGTAGGAGTGGCTGTGTGGTAAGTAGCTTGCTTACCAACCACATGGTTCCGGGTTCAGTCCACTGCGTGGCATCTTGGGCAAGTGTTTCTACTATTGCCTCAGGCCGACCAATGCCTTGTAAGTGGATTTGGTAGACGGAAACTGAAAGAAGCCTGTCGTATATATGTATATATATATATAATATATATATATATATATATATATTATATATATATATATATATATATATATATATATGTGTGTATGTGTTTGTGTGTCTGTGTTTGTCCCCCTAGCATTGCTTGACAACCGATGCTGGGTGTTGTTTACGTCCCCGTCACTTAGCGGTTCGGCAAAAGAGACCGCTAGAATAAGTACTGGGCTTACAAAGAATAAGTCCCGGTGTCGAATTGCTCGACTAAAGGCGGTGCTCCAGCATGGCCGCAGTCAAATGACTGAAACAAGTAAAAGATAGTAAAGAGTATGGGGATTGAGAGGGAGAAAGAGGGAGAGAGAGGAGACAAAGAGAGAGAGAGAAGAGAGAGAGAGACCTTCAAGTAACTTAATTTCAGTTGGGCCATATTGGCTCACGACCTTAAATAAACAATGTTGAAATAAACAATTTGTATGATCAAACGTAGCGATTAACGTTCTGCCTCGTGTTGTATATCTATGATCTGCGCAAGTAATACTGGTTCGATACACTGTGTATATATATATATATATATATATATATATATATATATATATATATATATATATATATGAAAAAACAAGTCAAAAATAGAAAATGCTAAGATGATTTTATAGTGAATCTTTCATTGAAAGATTCACTATAAAATCATCTTAGCATTTTCTATTTTTGACTTGTTTTTTCATATATATCAACTCGTGTGTTCCTTTCCACCCTTATACATATATGTATATATATATATATATATATATATATATATATATATATATATATATATTGTATATATATGCGTTCCCTACAATGAGAGGTTGTTATCGTTGAGAGACAAATACAGCGAGGGAGAGAGAGTGTGCATGTGTGATGCCGCTATAATAATTAGCAAGCTTTGATTGAAAGCAGGAATCAGAGATACAAGTTGCAGTGTACTTGTGTCTAAAACAATCAAGCGGCGTGATACGTGGCTATTCTTATAAGAGGGAGCTTCAACTGCGAATGGACGTCCAGTATGCCGGCAAATACGGTATATTGTTATTAATAATTTAGCCTTAAAAAATGTAAAAATATATATATATTTCCACGGACGAAGCCATAAAAAAATTGCGGACGATATCTACGATTCCGCAAATAAGCGGTGGTTTCCGTGAATAATTATTAATTCCGCGAATAACCAGGACCGCGAATACCGAACCGTGAATAAGGGGGAATACACTGTATTACTATATGTTTATATATTCTATATATAAAGATATAGATATGTATGTATGTATGTATGTATGTATGTATGTATGTATGTATGTATGTATGTATGTATGTATGCATACATGTTTGTGCAATATGTGTAGTTTTGATTCATCAAATTATTTCAGGAAAAAAAAATAGCTTGACAATCCAAGGTAAATAACTATGTACATGGTTCTTTTAATTTCATAGTTAATTTCCTTGAATGTGAAAGTTACCTCCCTTGTTTATTATACTTATAAGTCCACGTTTGTATTGAGTAAATAATAATAATTTTTAACCTAATTAAGACCGTTATTATTTTTCATCTGCATTGTAATATATTCTGATTCTTATTTATTTATTCCCACCACTACTAGAACGATATGCATCAGAGATTAGAATTAAGGCTGAATTAGAACTATATCGCTAAACTTTTTTGAAGTAGAACCGATTGAGGCGTGCTGCTCAATATCTTAACAACTGTCAGTAAAGAACGACTACAAGAAAGAAAGTGAGCCACAAAGATCAGTGCTATCTGATGGTTAGTCTTAATAAAAATAGAGCGGGTCGATTAAATCGATTCTAGTTGTGAACTGGTACTTTTTTTTATAATTAAACCTGGAGGAAAACGGACAAAGTTGTCCTCCGCAGGATTTGAACTCAGAACAAAATACTGCAAGGTATTTAGTTGTCACTCCACAACTCTTAAATACAGCTTACAGAAGCACTAGACTTTCAATTTATGGAGGGGTGGGTTAAATGTTCATTGAATGAACCTCACCACCTGATTGCAGCTATATTTTGAGACTCAGGGGGATGAAAGGCGAAGTTGATCTGGAGAAGATTTGAACCCAGATTGTAAAGAAACGAAAGAAATGCCTCAAGGAATTTATCCCCACGCCCTAACAATTCTGCTAATGCACTGCCCTTAATTGTCTTTCATAGCCACTTGGTCTGAAATTTTCTGGGAGGGTGTTAGACGATTGAATCAACCACTAGTTGATTTTATTTCATTTTATTTTTTTTATTTTATTTTATCAAACATGGCGAGGTGAGAAGTAAAGTTGGCCTCGGTGGGATTTGAATTCAGAACGTGAGGGACTAGAAAAATATTGGTATCGAATTTTGGCACATGACCAGCTAGTTTGTGGGAGGGGGTAATTCAGATACATCACCTCCAGTGCTCAGTCCTTATTTTATCGACTCCGGAAGGATGAAAGGTAAGGTCGTCCTCGGTAGAATTCAAAGAGCCGGAAAAACTATTGTAACATATTTTTTCGATACTCTAACAATTCTGTATCATTAACCTATTCACTATCAAAAAAAAAAAAGAAAGAAAAAAGTCAGAGGAGTGGTAGTGTGGTAAGAAGATTCCTTCCCAAGCACATGGTTCTGGATTCAGTCCCACTGCGTGGCACCTTGGGTAAGAATCTTCTACGTTAACCTCGGGCCGACCAAAACCTTGTAAATGGATTTGGTAGACGGAAACTGAAAGAAGCATGTTGTATATGTATGTATGTATTATGTATGTATGTATGTATGTATGTATGTATGTATGTATGTATGTATGTATGTATGTATGTATGTCAATGTATGTCTGTATTTGACACCCCACCATCGCTTGACAACGATGTAGTGTGTTTACGTCCCCGTATCTGAGCGGCTCAGCAAAAAAAAAAACACCGATAGAATAAGTACTTGGCTTACGAAGAATAAATCGATTTGTTCGACTAAAGATGGTGCTCCGGCATGGCCGCAGTCAAATGACTGAAAGAACTAAAAGAATAAAAGAATAAGCACAGTTCTTGAGAAATAGGGAGATTTAATCGACATCCATATTTGAATTGTTCTTTGTTATCGACCCTGAAAACAAAAAGTTGACTTCAGTAGGAAATGAACTCAGAAAGTAAAAAAAGACTTTGCCAACCCACCGCCCTAAAAGAAAATGTCTGATCAGAGTGAGATTTGAACTCAAAATGTAATGGACCACAGCTAAAATGTCGCAGATACTATAACGTTTCTTATTTCTTTATTGCCCACAAGGGGCTAAATCTAGAGAGGGCAAACAAGGACAGACAAAGGGATTAAGTCGATTAGATCGACCCCAGTACGCAACTGATATTTAATTTATCGACCCCGAAAGGATGAAAGGCAAAGTCGACCTCGGCGGAATTTGAACTCAGAACATATATAGACAGACGAAATGCCGCTAAGCTCTTCGCCCGGCGTGCTCACGTTTCTTATTTCTTTATTGCTCACAAGGGGCTAAACATAGAAGGGACAAACAAGGACAGACAAAGGAATTAAGTCGATTAAATCGAGCCCAATGCGTAACTGGTACTTAATTTATCGACCCCGAAATGCTGAAAGGCAAAGTTGACCTCGGCGGAAGTTGAACTCGGAACGTAACCGCTAAGCATTTCGCCAGATCGCCGCCTTCTGTAACGTTTCTGCCAACACTCTACCTTAAATACCCCCATGCCAGAAATTTTGTACGATCGGATGGTACTTAGCCGATTAAATTAATACCAATACTTTACTGGTACTTTATTTAATTCACCGCGGATAAACGATCTCGTTGGAAATTGATCTCACAACGTAAAGAGTCGCCATTAACATCTAAGGCACTTTATCTCGCGCTCTTAAGATTTTCTCAATCTACCGACCTTGCATAGACCTTAGTGGTACTTGACTGCCACTTTCTTTTATAGATGTAGAAATTTTGAAAAGTAAAGATGACTTCGGTAAGATTTTGAACCCAGAACGTAAAGAGCGGAATCAAATACCACAACAAATTATGTTCCAGTTTCTAACAATTCACTACACTGTAATTAACAATAAAAGTGATTTGTAAGTAGAAAGGTGACAGCATTTGGAAAGATATTATAAGGTGATTACAGAGTAATGTACTTGACTGCAGTTTATTTTAGCAATTCTAGAATGATTAAAGACATAATCAACTGAATCGAGTTTTGAAATTAGCAAACAAAATGGCATAATAGCAAAGTAATTTGACCGACAATCAACCGAGTTTGATATCCTCTTCCTTTTGTCTTTTACCACATTTGCTTTAAGAATATAACCTCATTGACTACTTTGCCCTGGAAAAATTTAAGTTCTATTGAAACAGATGAAACAAGAAATTATAAAGATGATGATGATTTGTAACTTAAATATAAGGTAAAACATTTTGTGAAACGCCAGCCTTCGATTACTGAAACGTTGTATTTCTTTAATATATTCCATCGATCACTGGAAAATTGGGATCTTTTCTTTTTGAAAGCCAGATTTTTAAGATTTTTCTAGTTAACTAAATAATTTGAAACTTCGTATACTGGTAGAATGTGTCAAAAGAAAACAATAATTTCAACTAGTTTTTTTGACAAAAATGTATTTTATAAGTTTAAACATAGTTTAAATCTGCGAATTTTAACCAATCGTATTCTCTGTATTGAGTTGAAATTATTTGCTCCGTCTAAATATATTGTTACTGTGACGTAAACAGCTGTTTTGTGACGTTTACTTTGGATGAATAATAAACACATATTCAGTGTTTTTGTATAGGCTTCGGGTGTTTTCTCTATACAATGTATATATTTACTATAAACTTGTGCACACGCTTTGATTCTTCAGTTTGACACACGCCTTGAACCGGTTATTTGGCTTGTATGCACCCACATACATACACGTACCCATCCATACGCATACTCGCACATAATCAGGGCCCCTCTGCGTTTTCGCTCGTCGATGTGCTAGGAATAACACCCAAATTCCCTTAAAACCATATACTACCGGGTTAAAAGAAGGGTACATTGGCTAATATAATCATAGATGCTATATCTGAAAAAGGGTGGGGGCGCAAAAATACGGGTTGGTTATAGTTGGAACCCTTTGATCCTCAACCGAGTTTATCAGGATGACCCTCCAAAAATTTACCATCGAAATTTCATTTTATTCTCGACAGCTATTTCGAAAGCCCGCCGTATTTTTATTATTATTCTGTCTGTTTAGGACTTTGTTATATGGGACGGTGATGTTTACATTTTAGCTATGTTAACTACGTCACAAAATAAGCTGTTTACGTCACAGTAACAATATTTTGAGAAGCAGTAAATAAATGAGGCCGAAAGAAAGAATATCATTGGTTAAAATTCGATTTTCAAACAACGTTAAACTTAGAAATTACAATTCGTTTTCATTTTGGTTTACAATTATGTTTTCTTTGACACATTCTACCATATACGAAGTTTCAAATTGTTTATTTAACTAGGAAAATCTGGCTTTCAAAAGGAAAAGATCCGAAAATTGAAATGCAATATTGATTTCAGCGAAATTCTAACTGCAGAGCATTTTGTCCAGCTCTCAATTTTGCTATTAATCGACTTTCTGAATTTTAACATGAATCATACCATACATTTTCGCGAAGTTTACAGTCAATTAGAGGAGCTGATCTTCCCTTTTCACCTTTCCAGTGAATAAAGTGTGCTTGCGTATGTGACTTTCTGCACAAACAGCCTTGACCTAATAATTCGACTGACAGTAAAAGAGCCACTAATACGCAACACTTTCTTGATGGTGTTGTTTGGCCTCAAATCAACCTTAATTGACACACCTATGATAAAAAAAAAGGTACTGTTCACACCCACGCTAATCTTTTTTTTTTTTTTTCAGACATACATTGTATCTCCGAAATTTTGTCGTCTAAATCGATCAGATGTTTGCACTTGAAAAGTTCCTTCTCAAGCTACAGTACTACACAATAGCTGCATTTTCATTCTTTTTTAATGTTTAGAAGTCTCCACTCTCTTTGTTCAAAGAGAAAAGGAGGGCAAAAATAGCTTGGCAACCCCAATTATCACAGGCGAATTTAGAACGAAAAGAACCAAAACAAATGTCATGTATTTTATCCAAACTAATATTTCCATAAATTCACCTCACTATTCTGGTACATTGTTTCATTGAACCTGAAAGAATGAAAAGTAAAGTTGATCTCGGTGAGATTTGAACTCTGTTACCAATTCACCACTTATCTAGAAATACATTATCCACACGGCCTTTCTTTTTTCAAACGATAGGAAGTTAAGGAAAATTTGGCTGTTATTTCAAGCAATTCAAGCGACCGTATATGTCTAAAAGTTCCATTAAGACTATTTATGGAACAGATCTTTAAACTCGTTTAGGACTCACATACGGAAACAAACCTATCTCACTATCACCCAAAATAAATCCACCAGTCCGAGATCAGAAATTGCTCAGGGGTTCTCAGCCATTTTTTATTTATAGACCCCTTTGATTAATATTTTATTCTGGTGGACCCTCAGAGCCATTCGATGTTTACAAACTAGTTTTATCGAAACTTCTCTCAAAATTCCTATTTTGTTTTTGACACATTAACTTGTGTCGGTTGATCTACGTAAGATATTAGAGAAAGAGACCTAGCTGTCTCTTGCAATACATACCAATACATACATCTAACATAAAACTTTTCTAGGGGCCCTTAAAATACTATTATAAATTCCGAATTTACTATTTTGTTGCATGGACCCCCAAACAACTTATATAGATCCTCAGAGGTCATACGAATCCCTGTTGAGAACCACTGTGGTACTCAATAAGACCATTGCACTGTAATGGACATTTTTGTGAACTAAGAATACATACCATAGTATAATGGTTTCAAGTTTTGGCACAAGGCCAGCAGTTTCAGTGATAGGTGGGATAAGTCGTTTACATCGACCCCAGTGCTCAAATGGTACTTATTTTATCGTCCCTGAAAGGATGAAATGCGAAGTCGACCTCGGCGGAATTTGAACTCAGAAAGTAAAGAAGGACAAGATGCCGCCAAACATTTCGTCCGGGAAGCTAACGATTCTGCCAGCTCGCCGTCTAACATGATATAAAAATAATCCTTTCTACTATAGAAATAAAATCTGAAGGGGAGGGGTATAGTCAATTACATCGACCCCCATGCTTGCCTTGTAATTATTTTATCGATCTCGGACAGACGAAAGGTAAAGTCGACCTCGGCGAAATTTGAACACAATATAAAGATGGACGAAATACCTTTAAGCATTTCGTCCGACATAATAACGATTCTACCAGCTCGTCGCCTTACATACTATCATATAATCCTTTCTACTAAAGGCACACGGCCTTGAAATTCTGAATGGGTGGGGACTAGTCAATGTAATCGACTCCAATGTTTCAGTGGTACTTAATTTATCAACCACGAAATGATGAAAGGCAAAGTCGACTCCGGTGGAACTGAACTCAGAACGCAGAGGCAGATGAAATACCTATTTCTTTACTGCCTACAAGGGGCTACACACAGAGGGGACAAACAAGGACAGACAAACGAATTAAATCGATCATATCGACGCCAGTGCGTAACTGGTACTTATTTAATTAACCTCGAAAGGATGAAAGGCAAAGCTGACCTCAGCGGAATTTGAACTCAGAACGTAGCGGCAGACGAAATACCTATTTCTTTACTGCCAGCAAGGGGCTAAACACAGAGGGGACAAACAAGGACAGACAAACGAAATTAAGTCGATTATATCGACCCCAGTGCGTAACTGGTACTTATGTAATTGACCCATGAAGGATGAAAGGCAAAATCGACTTCGGCAGAATTTGAACTCAGAACGTAACGGCAGACGAAATACCTATTTCTGTACTACCAACAAGGGGCTAAACACAGAGAGGACAAGCAAGGACAGACAAACGGATTAAGTCGATTATATCGACCCCAGTGCGTAACTGGTACTTATTTAATCGACCCCGAAAGGATGAAAAGCAAAGTCGACCTCGGCGGAATTTGAACTCAGAACGTAGCGGCAGACGAAATACCGCTAAGTAAATCGTCTAGCGTGCTAACGATTCTGCCAGCTCACCGGCTTTTTACATATTATAACGAGACATAGACTGCACTGGATTTTAACAATGCATAAAGAGGGGAAAATGCTTCTCGAATCCTGAGTAGAAATCGATGCCAATTAATTTTTTCCGTTACGGGGCTTGTATACTTTAATATTAGACTATTTTCTATACTCATTATACGATGAAGGCTCATAATTCTGTTTGCACAATTTCGTTCGCTGTCGATTCCCAATCCAAGCAGAATTCGAACATATTTACATGTTTGTCAGCTATTCGCGTTTCCAAAACTTTCTGAGTGTCTCAATTACTTTACGTAATAGAATGGAAAATTTTGCATACAATGCGGGAGACATTACTTTACTTTCGGCGATATCCTAGCGTCATATCCCAGAGATGTATTTGATATGTTACTCATTCATCTGTACAGATTTGTGTAGGGAAGCACCAAAGTTTTTTATAAGTAGGTATCTATAGAAGATTAGATAAAACAGAGGGTTGGCTATGTAATTTATCACTATTTTATCTATAACCACTTCAAAACGCACGCACACGCACAAACGTACACAGTCCCACACCGACACACAAGCACATACACTTACTCATAAAAGAGTAACACATACACACCTAAACACACATAGACTTAAAAATATATCATACTCATTCACTTGTCACCGTTAGCAATTCTGACACCATGCATAATATATATATATATATATATATATATATGATATATGTGGTGTGTGTGTGTGTGTGTGTGTATATGTGTATATATATATAAGTGTATATATATCTTTATGTATATATTATATATATATGTGTGTGTAACATATAGTATATATATATAATATATATATATAATATATTATGTGTGTATGTGTGGGTATACGTATATATATATGTATTTGTATATATATATGTATATATTATTACGTGATATATAACATATATATATACATATATTAATATACATACACACACACACATTCAGAGTAACATGAGAGAAAGGGAGAGGAAGGGATGGTGAGTGGAAGGTGGTACAGATAGAGATAGATAGATAGATAGATAGATAGATAGATAGATAGATAGATAGATAGATAGATAGATAGATAGATAGATAGATAGATAGATAGATGCGTGCATGCATGCATACATATATACATAAGCTGATAGAAAATGAGGACATGACTCCCTACCTCCTTTCTCACTTCTTCACAATCTCCTTTTTTTCTTTACATACTGTGTACACAACATTAAACGTCTGAACAACACGAACTCTTTACTTTTAACACATTGTCGCTAACACTACTCGGATTTAAAACTAAAAGAAAAGACAACTTACATTTGAAATGATAAACAATAACCCTAAATACACTACGTACATTCACAAACACACACACATATGTATGTGTGTATATATATATACATATATATATATATATATATATATAGATATATATATATATATATATATATATATATATATATGTAGGGGTGGGAACTATATGTATACCTGTAATATATGTATAAACAGTAGACAGCTATTATTTATAAACAAATTGAAATAACCTATTTGTCACCATTACTAATATCATCGCCAACCCTATCACCACCTCATTTACAACATGGTTGCCAATATCTATACTAATAACAAGGACAACGTAACAACAATATCCACATACACAATATATATGTGTGTGTGTGTGTGTGTGTATGTATATATATATACAATAAATATATATATATATATATATATATATATATATATATACATATATATTATATATATATAATATATATATTATATATACATATATACATATATATATATATATACATGTACATATATATATATACACATGTACATATATATATACATACATACACATGTGCATGTATAAATATATGCATACGTTCATACAAAATGAAAAGTGAAAAAAAAGGGGAGAGTTTTTAAGCGTAAAGTCAATCGATGTTTGCATATTGTTTATACTGTATGGGTGTCGTAAATAGTCACAGTAACAACACTACAGAGGGTGGTCCAATCCGTATCTTTGTAGTACGTCCGTAACCATCAATACACAGCACACACTGGTACTGACTTCTTTCGTAATAATGTTAGTTGTACTTATATAGAATCCACTTACCATGCCATTCAGCTATTACAAAAGGCCTGTGGCAACAAAAACTTCCTTTATTTTTTTTTCAGGTGCAAAGTTTCTCTCCCCAATTTCTGTACTACTTTCCTTAACCCCATCAAAACTTTTTTCCAATCTACTTAGGTTATTCATATATCTGCCGTTCTTCATTGACAACGTGTATTCTACCTACCTCTTCACAGACATCGAACGTGCCTATTTATGGTTACTTAACGTTTATTTATTAATTCTTATTTTTAATTATTCAGTGGAACTCGGGCTGCGCCCTTGATCTTGCTCAGGTTCTCCAAACGTCTGAAAGGAAAAGAGAGTATTATACTCAAACTGCAAATGTTTGAAAACCACAGTATGAGTTGTTGGTGTTAAATCTTTTGATGGATTAAGTCAACGAGCCAAGAAAAGAAACAGTTCTTTCAATAGGCTTCCATATAGTTTATGCCCGCTAAATATTTATCGCCAGACTTTATTCGATTTAAGCCCATGGTTGAAGCCACTTGTTCAAAATGCTACGTAGACGGATTGAGTCCATCACCTTGTAGCAGCGAAACAATTTTTAAATCACAAAGCCATTTTTTAGGAGTAGCATCCAAATATCTATCAAACCATAAACACTTGTCTTAAAAAAACACAAAACAAAACCAAAAAGACAAAGCAAAAACGACATTAGATAATGCAGACCCAGATATACAATGCCTGATGAAGTTCATCTTTGCATTAGATTATTTAACAGCAAACGTTTCTTCTCCAAAAGACAAGCATGTCAATCAGATAAGTCATTAGAACTCTACTTGTACGTAGCTTATTCGAAGAAACGACCATATTTCTCACATAAGACACATAAGCATTTGATAGAAGCCATTTTGCTTAATATATATCCCGTTCATCCCTCACACAGCATAAGCCCAGAATTTCAAAATTTCCACATGGTTCCACATTTAGTTGGGCAACTAATTCTTCCTGAGCCGCAAAGAATTCTTCCTATAATTCTTGTAGGAAATCATTATGATCACCAACATTCTGATAATAATCAACCTTAGAAATGCATTTAAAAGAGTTTACCACAAATTAAGAAAGGCCGCTGAGTGATATTTCGAGAAAAGGTCACTTAGCGTTCCCTCTTTCTTTCTACCTTCTCACTCTTTGACGCAGTCTTTGAAGCTCATTCGATTAATAGATTACTGTTACATTAACAGTATTTTGTTTCGATGGTATATGCAGATTTGCCAATGCCATTAGCTTAATTTTGATAATACTAAAACTCTAGAAGATGTTTCTTTGTACTCGAAATATCTCAGAAATACAATATTTCATCTTAATTTTTTGGCATATATATTTTGATACTTACCTTATGCAGTGCAGTACAAATTTTTTGTGGTATTTGGACCTCTATTAATGAAAACGATTAAAAACAATTTTTGTTTGTTATTCCTGAAAAATAATCATGGCTTCCGTGACGTCAACACACATACAAACATACCGAATACACATATACATAATGTGTGTCATGGCGTGTGAATCAACACAAATACACGTCCGCTATGTGAGACATATGCGCACACATAGTCTTCGCGCTCTCTATCACTATTTAAGAAAGAAAACAAAAACGTCGAATTTTATATATTTTAGCTTTCTTTAAACAGACGATATTTTAATGGTTTTTTTTAATTATTTTCAAGTGAACACCGTTACGAAAATTTTTCGAGTGCATTCAACGTATCTCAGCTACAAAGATTTGGCTGCTATTTCTAGCACGCCCTGCTACCAGGTAACAGCTATTTGCGATAAAGGACCCCAAATACCTGTTACATGGTAGCAGGTCGTGTAAGAAATAGCAGCCAAATCTTTCCTTTTCCGTGGAAAGGAGCCGTTTACCCGTGATTTCGATGTCACATTCGCTGAAAGCATGCGAAATAACTTGGAAAAGAAAAGAAACCCATAAAACAAAACGGGTCACGGGTAGTCAAGTATCGTTATAAACGTAGTTTTATAACCTCATAGTAACCCCAGAGACAGTTCCAAAAAGTACTCAGTCACAGATGAATTCCCAACGCAAGATTAAAACCAGTCCAAGTTAACCCTTTTTTATTGTTTATGAAAATATTGTCTATACAAAGGCGGTTTTTACATCTGCCTACAAAGCATTGTCTTTATCGGCAAATTTGCCTATAGACAATTGGCTAAAAATCAACAGATATATTTTATTGTGTTATAATATTGAGACAAAGTATTATTACCTCACCTGTAGTTTAGCAATCGCACCAGAAAGCAAGTATGCGTTATGTATGCAAACTGGGTTTTCCAGTTTATGTAAAGTTTTAGTAATCTTGGATTTCTAAACTGTCTCTCAGAGGAGTTATAGAGGATACGGAGCCACTGATGAATTCCTAACAAGACTGAACTTCTTATCTTCCTGTTTCTTTCTTTTATTTTTGTCCATGAAAATTTTAACAAATATAAATCAAAGTATCTTGATCACCACAATTTTGCATAATAGCACCGCATTTGCTAGGAGGAAATCTTAGGATGAGGGACATTTTTAGTTTCCTAGATTAAAAGAATATAAATTTATTAATATTAGAAGGAAATTATTTTCGTCACAAGAAAGGGAAAAAATTTCAGTGGTCGTAAGGTGACGGTGGGGTAGAGGTGGTAATGATGGCTCGATAACAGTTCCAACCAATCATAGCTTGTACTTCGTTTCACGAGACGGTTTTGTTTGTATGTAGATATAGGAAATTGGCTCTGTGTGTGTGTGTGTGTGTGTGTGTGTGTGTGTGTGTGTGTGTGGTGTGTGTGTGTGTGTGTGTGTGAACTGTATTTTAATGTGTACCTTCTATGAATGAAAATTAGTAAATTTAAAATCTCAAATATGAATGAAGAAACTTTCCTCTCTCTCTCTCTCTCTCCCTCTGTAAACACTCACATATATATATATATAAAAGGGTGAAGGCCCACTTCAGTCTGGCCATGGGATTGCACCTACAAAGTTACCCTCCGAGACACAAGTCCGGGGAAGGTTGTTTATGGAAGACCAGTAGTCACCCATGCAAACCAGCCTCCCCACTCCACGCCACTGATTTTATCCAAGAGAAAGGTAAAGGCCGATACAGCTTGGCACCAGTGATATTGCAACTAATTTCCACAGCTGCCTTAATTGGAGCAACGTGAAATAAACTGTCTTCCTCAAGAACACAACACACAGCCCGGTCCGGGAATCGAACTCACTACTTCATGATTGTGAGCCCCTCCCCGCCATATATATATATATATATATATATATATTATATATATATATATATATATATATATATATAATATTATATATATATATATATATACATGTGTATATAACGATATAGGCGCGTGTGTGCGCCTGTATCTTTATATCAAATACTTTTAAATACTATTAAATAATTGGAACTCCGACAAAATATGTGAGAAATATTTTCTTCCGTTTGTTCCCTACTCGATATATACAAGTGACTTAACATTTCTAGTCGGAAATTCTGCTATTGAAGCGTACAACCGATAAATACGTTTATTATTCCCCACCCCCATTACTTTCAAAGCACTTTAAAGCACACATTAATGCTGATTTATGTAGTTCAATCTTATGTAAGTTTGCAAATAGATAAAAAAGAAAGAAAAAAAAGAGTGGTCAAGCGGTTTTCTCAGCCCAAGTTCCAGACTCAATCCGTCATAATGAGATTACGGATCTTTTCTAAAAGATGGACAGAATTTTCTAGTTAACTAAACAATTTGAAAATTTGTATACTGGTAGAATGTGTCAAAAGAAAACATTAATTTCAACTAGATTTTTTGAGAAAATTGTATTTTGTAACTTTTACGTAGTTTAATTCTTCGAATTTTAACCAATGAAATCCCAGCATTTGACCTAAATTCATTTGCTGCGTCTAAGTAAACAGTACACACATACACACGCACACGTGCTATTCATCCATCACTCCTGTCTTCTGCAAGTGTATGTTTTTATAAGCGATTATTCCAACCCTATTTGAATCTCTGAACATAGGAAGAGAAAATCGGTTCAGTACATTCCGAGAAGCGCACCGTGGCCTTGGGATCCTGGAAGAGACGACCACTGGAATAAACTACTAAAATCTGTTCCCATATTCCATTAAAACTTCATCATTTATTTTATATTTTGGTCGAATGTGACCTTCAATTTTAGAAGGTTTACTGTATGTTTTGAAGAAAATCGTCTGCCATTTCTTTTAGATCAAGCACTATGTAGAGATTTCTTTGTCCGGGAATATGCTGTTTTTCTGTTTTGGCATACACACACATACACACACACGCACGCACGCACACATACATACACACACATACAGATATACATACGTGCATACATTCATGCATGTGTGCATGTGCATACATACATACGTATCTGTATGTGTATATATACACACACATACAATATATATGTATATATATAGGCGCAGGAGTGGCTGTGTGGTAAGTAGCTAGTTAACCAACCACATGGTTCTGGGTTCAGTCCCACTGCGTGGCATCTTGGGCAAGTGTCTTCTGCTATAGTCCCGGCCCGACCAATGCCTTGTGAGTGGATTTGTTAGACAGAAACTGAAGGAAGCCTGTCGTATGTATATATATATATATATATATATATTATATATATATATATATTATATATATATATATATATATGTATATTATATACATATATATATATATATATATATTATATATATATATATATATATATACATATATATACATATATATATATATACATATATATATATACATATATATATACATATATATATATATATATATATAATATATATATATACAACCATATATATATATATATAATATATATATATATATATCTATATATATATAATATATATATATATATAATACAAAATGAGAAAATGGAACATAGGTATGTTTCTCCATTTTCTCATTTTGTATTATTAATTTACGGTAATAATTTTACCCTTGCCCACATAATACAGTAGATGAATTAATTGCACCGCAATTTTAAACATTTATGTATTAGTCTTGTTGGTGTACCTCTCTAGCAGTATATTGGATATATGTTATCCCATGGAGGGTTGATTTACAACCCCTACACATATATATATATATATATATATTATATATATATATATTATATATGTATATATAAGTGTACGAATGTGAGTATATATGTATGAATGTAGACTGGGAAAGTGTCACATGAAATATGACACCTTTGTGAAGATACGCTGATTTATTAATATGTCACATCTTATGGAACAAAAGACTAAATGTGCAGCATGCCAACGGAGCCTCTACACAACACAGACGAACGCGCGCGCGTGCACATACGCACACGCACATACACACACACACACACATACACGCAGAGGTTTTGTTGTTTCGGCATCTTAGCAACAACAAAGTAAATGTATACTTTTGCTTTTCCTTCTTTTTTTAGTTTATTTCGAATGTTTTTATTTGTGTTTTTATTTCATTTTAGATAAACTTGTGTTTTTTGTTATTATTTTTGTGTCGTTTCTTCAATTATCTTTCGTTTTATTTACTTACGCACACGCACGAACACAAACACTCATACACGCACACACACGCACACACACACACACACACACACGCACACACCACACACACACACATTGTTGCCAAATGATCTAATGTAGTTCAGAATGGTTTGTTATCATTCATGACTGCCATATATATATATATATATATATATATATATATATATATATATATATTATATATATATATATATATATATATATGTATATAATATATATATATATATATATGTGTGTGTGTGTGTCTGTCTGTCTGTGTATAATACGTATCTATGTATCTATCCATCTATCTGGCGTATATATGGCGCATGTATGTATGTATGTATCTATCTAGCTTTCTTACTATATACATATATATATATATATATTATAATATAATAATTATTATTATTATAAAAATAATAATAACTAGGTGGACCCGTGAAAAATTTATATATATATATATATATATATATATATATATATATATATATATATATATAATAATAATAATTATTATTTATTATAAAAATAAAATACTTGGACCCGTGAAAAATTCACTGAAAACAAAAAATGTAAGCATCTGTAAACAGTGTACTAGTGCCAAGAGAAATGTTTGCATATTATGACCGTCTGTCTTAACGCTCCGAGTTGAAATTCTTTCGAGGTCGACTTTACCTTTCGTCTTGTCGGGGTCGATAAATTAAGTACCAGTTGTGTGCTAGGGTCGATATAACAACTGGGCCCCTCCCAACAAAGATTTCAGGCCTAGAAATGTATATTGTGACAGTTACAGAATATAGAAAGTAACGTAATACCAATGACTATATAATCCAACCAAAATGTCTCGGTTACACAAACGTAAATAGAATTAAGTATCTAATGAATGTGTATATATATCTGTGTATATAAGGATATGTATGTAGGAATGTACACGCATGTGTATGGGTGTACGTGTGTGTGTGTGTGTGTGTCTCTCTCTCTCTCTATATATATATATATGGGTGCATATATATATATGTATATATATATGGGTGTATGATATATCTATATATATACACATAAGAATATGTGTATTGGTATATATACAATTTAGTATACGTGTACCTATTTCTATATCAGTGAGTATGTATGTTTACATATGTATATGTAAATCTATGTATGTCTGTGTAAACTAACTATATTATGTTATTTGCGAATATCCAGTGTTTATTAATTGAAGACTCTCCTGCATTACTAAAGGGGAGTAAGGGAAAGGAGGGGAGGAAGAGGAGTAGGAAGGGGAGGAAGGAGGAAAGGGGAGGAAGGAGGAAAGGGGAGGAATGACTTTCTAGATGATTCCGAGGAGAAGGTGAGTACTTCCTGGAAAAATCCGAGGATGGGGTGAGTGGTACATCCTGGAAAAGTCCGAGGAGGAGTGAGTGGGACTTCCTGAAAAATTCCAAGGAGGGGAGGAAGGATCTTCTGGAAAAGTGCGAGGAGGAGAAGGAAGGGGAGGAAGGACTTCGTGGAAAAGACCAAGGATGAGAGGAAGGAGAGGACTTCTCTAGGAAGTCATTCCTCTCCTTTCCCCTTCCTCCACCTTCTTAGACTTTTCCAGAAAGTCCTTCTTCACCTTACTCTCCTTCCACCCCTCCTCGAACATTTCCAGGAAGATTCCCCTCCCCTTCCTTCCCTTCTTGTCCCTCCCGGACTTTTCCAGGAAGTCCTCCTTCCTCTCCTCAGACTTGGGGACGAAGGGGAGGAAGGACTTCGTGGAAAAGTCCGAGGAGGGGGGCAAGTGGAGCAAGGACCTCCTGGAAAAGACCGAGAAGGAATAGGAAAGGGAGGAATGGGATGAGAGGAAGGACTTCCTGGAAAAGTCCGAGGAGCGAGAGGAAGGGGAGGAAGAACTTTCTGGAAATATCTGAAGAGGGGGAGGAAGGAGAGGAAGTTTATATATGTGTGAATACAGTATCTATGTATATATGCATATATATATAAGCATATATATATATATATTTATTTATTTATACATACATATATATACATATATATATACATATATGCATATATACTCGTACATAAAGAAATGCATACATATAAATACTCATGTTTATAAATGTGTGTGCATTAAGTATACATACACGAATACACACACACGCGCATATGTATATATATATATACGTACGTGTGTGTGTGTGTGTATGTATATAATTTAGAACAAACAGTAAATTGTCATTATATTACTCGGAGTTTCGAATGTCGGAGCGAAGTGCCATGATGCCTTCTCTTCGGCTATTAATAGCAATAGACGCTATGAAAAACTGCTGAATAAAAGGGAAGTCACTTATCAATAATATTAATACGCTAACATTTTGTTTTTGTACGTACCTGTTGTGTGCGTCACACTTACTTCTTTGGAGTGGCAAAGCGAGAGAGCAGAGGAGAGAAAGGAAATAAGAGAGAAAGGGAGAGTTCGTGAGAGAGAAAGAGAGAGACATCAGTGGTGACGGCGTTCGTTTTGTGCTTTTAAATGTTTCAGAGAGGAAGTAAGAGAGAAAGAAAGAGAGAGAGAGAGAGAGAGAGAGAGAGAAAATGAGAGAGTGTGAGAGAATGAAAGAGACAGTGAGTGGTGACGGCGTTCGTTTTGTGTTTTTAAATGTTTATCACATCGCAAGAGAAGTAGATACATAGATACATATGCACATTGTTTGATCAAAAGCGGGAGAGAAGGACACAAAGGCAGTGAAAGAGAAAGTGTGTGAGAGACTTAGCAAATATTGGCTGCCAGTTTCGCTTTTCATTATCATACGAGAATAAAATTAACTCACAAATGGCTGAGTAATCCACAGCTACAACTCCACACACACACACACACACACATGCACACAAACACACACACACACACAAACAAACAAACACACACACACACGCACACACACACACACACACACACACACACACACACACACACACACATATATATATATATATGAATGTATTTGCGTGTGTGTATAGGTTAGTTAAAACATGTTTGCAACAAGTGTCGCGTGGTGGAAATAAACGCAATTTCCAAACTTTCATTCATAAATCCATTAATTATTTCGTTCTTTTGCATTTCAATTTGTACATTTGTACCCAGAAATTTTCAGCAACTGCACGCCAGAAGAAATGGAAAAAAACATTCGCAGAATTAAATTTAGCCCAAGTGATGCAAATATTCCATTCACACTAAACAGACTTCAGTTTCCACTTCGACTTGCATATTCAATGACAATTAATAAGGCTCAAAGGCAAACATTTGAAAAATTTGGAATACATTTTCCTCAATCGGTATTTGAGGAAATATGCGACATATATATATATGTCGCATTTTTAAAGATACGTTATACACACATACATAAACTTCTGGCTGAAATATCTTATCTTTTAGAAAGATAACTTCCGAAGGAAAGTTAAATATGCTGCCAGAATCGCGTGCGCGCGTACACAGACGCAAAAATACACGCACGCACACATACACACACATACACACACACACACACACATACACACACACACACATATGACGCACACGCACACTCACAACACACACAGAATGCGTGTCAAGTCAGAAGTTTAATACAATTAATGTAACTTTATAAACACCCTCCCATAGACACTGTTGTACATATACACATGCACGCGTGTTTGTGCGTGAGTGTGCATATAAATTCGTAATTACTGTATATCTTATTACATATAAAGAAACACATAGATGACGCAGAAAATATATCAACAACGCAATATATATACACATATACAAATGTAAATATATATATATATACATATGCATACGCATATACATACATACATACATACATACATACATACATACATATATATATATATATATATAATATATATATATTGTTGTTTGCTCCTACTCAAGTCATTCCTGGCTCATAAGGGTCGGTTTCCCGGTGATGCACGAGGAAAGAGTGAGAGAAAGTTGTGGCGAAAGAGTCAGCAGCAGTTCGCAATTCCTTCTGTCGGAGCACACATCGGCCAGTCTGAGATTCTAACCACTAGGCCATGCGCCTCCACTATATATATGTGTGTGTGTGGTGTGTGTGTGTGTGTGTGTGTGTGCGTGTGTGTGTGTGTGTGTATGTGTGTGTGTGTGTGTTTGAATAATTCGAACTTAAAACAGCCTCGGATTAGAATATCTGTGTGTAATATTCATTATGCAAATGCAAACTTGGAATAGCTCTCCCTGTAATATTTTGTATCCGAGAAACATCTCTTAACAATTTGTGAATTTCAATCTGATTTACTTCCCGCAGAGAACGTAGCTAAACTGAAAAAAACTAAAAATGAAATTAGACAAGCAAACAGATGTTAGAGAAAAATTTTAGAGATATAAAGCGAAAAACCAATGAAAGAAGTTTTCATTTAGATAAATGACGCCAACTGAATAAACAGCTGAGGTTCTGGAGTTTTGGATTATGCCCTTTTCCTAAAAGAAGTAAAATATATTGAGGCAAAAAGAGAGGGAAAATATATATATAAGATATCAAATTTAGTGTATGTATAGCAAGTCTCTCCCCCTCTCTGTCACTCATTCTTTCTCTCTGTGTGTCTCCGTCTGTCTGTCTGTCTGTCTGTCTCTGTATATCGTTAGCTCCTACACGCATTTTTTTCTCTCCTTGTTTTTTTCTGTGTATCTTTCTGTCGAAGAGCGTAGGCTCGAAACGTAAAAGACTTTTTCTATTTCTATTCCTGAGCGCTATACTAATACATTTGTTTGTTTGTACTCCACCTGCCTTCGTCTTTTGTTTATTTTCGTAAACTTTCCCGTTATATATATATATATACATTCATGCTTACATACATACATACATACATACATACATACATACATACATACATACATACATACATACATACATACATACATACATACATATATAGTTATATATATGGTCATGAAGGCACGCTGGCATAAACTGCTACTCTAAATGGAAACCTTACCTGTCATTGTGGTTTTGTGGCACAAAGCAAACCAGGCCTCGCCGTTCGCTCAACAAAATACATAGTAATTAATCCAGAAGTACTCAAGCAAATTGGGTCCTCGACTTGTTCCATTTGCCCAAAAGGTTTGCAAAGAGCCAGCAGGCCTCAAGTGACACATTCGTGTCTATAGAACATGATTAAAGCTTTATTTTACAGAGCCCTCATTTGTCTGTCGCGACAAGAGAATCTATCATGTGTGTGTGTGTGTGTCTATATATACTTATTATATACGCCGCATAGATGAAAGCCTCATCCCCACGAGTCTACTACAACAATTCTCCGCATTTTTTGCCTCTCCCACCAACTTTCAGATTGTCACTCCCCTCTTTTCCAATATCATCTGAATCAAAAGATGCACTCCCCATAATATGCGTATATATTCATACACACACACAAACACACACACTACTTCTCCGTATGTCTCCTAGTTTATGGATCTGCGTATGGAAAATCTTACTGGAATACCAGTGTATGTCGCAGCTGTAAAGGTTCACAACGGAGTGACAAACCCGAGTGCCTTAAATGCGTTTCAAGGCTGCGACTGCCAGTTTTGTTTTGGTGTTGTTTCTTTTCTTGGGCCCACTTTTCAGCAAGAAATATCAGGTACTTCTTTCGTCTTTTTAATCCTTTGCCTAATTTCAGTCTGAAGAATGAGAGATCCCTTGTTAATTATCTCCCATCTTTCAACGTTCGCATTTTGAGACTTCATATTTGCGTTGCAGAAACCCTTGAGTCAAAGATATGGGTCAATCTTGTGCTACCTTAGAGGGAGCCAACTACTCTAATAGGGGGGTCTTTAAAGTTCCTCCCAACTGACAAGCTGCTTATGCGACCAAACCAGAGGAAAGATCTTTGTTGGTGTAGAAAAAGAAGTTTCACGTCTGGCAATGGGCTAGAACCTCATTGTCGATTACTCTAACAGTTTTCTCTATATTCATAATTTATCTTAGGTTATGCAGATAGAAGCTGTTGAAACACTGCAGCTTTCTAGATTTGATGGTCCAGGCCTCATTCTTCAAAAGTCATATGCTGAAGTCGCAAGACCTATAGACTGTAAACCTGCACTATTACCTCACTAATACTTGGCTCTGGTTGTCTGCATAGCCAGTGTTGAAGATGCTCTTCCAATGCGCCTGTTGATCTGACATTCTGGGGTGAGTTTATCCGCAATGATGGATCCATTTATGTGAACTTGTCGATTACCTCCTGCTCGCTTCTATTGATAGTAATAGCAAAGAAATATTTTACATCTTGGCACAGTTTAAGCTGGAAACTTGACAAGTTATTGAGAGGTTCTCACACGGTGTTGCAATTGATGCTACAAATATTCGGTCAGTGCTACATTGTATACAAACAGCATGTCTCTGATGATTACTTTGCATATTTTGGTATTCGCCCTCAGTCGAGATAGACTGAGCAATTACCGGTCCGATCTGTGTGAAAGTAAAATTTATCAGTTGAGTACGTCAGCTACAGGCAGCCTTCGACATTTTTCCCATCCAAAAGGGGTTTTAACGCAATATTTACATGCTATTATTTATACCTTTACTTTTTTCAAGTTTAGCAGTAAAAATTTTTTATTTATGCTTAACAAGCATGCTTTAGCATTATTGTGTAGAAGATTATCAAGATGGGATGGACAGGCACACATTGCTGCTTTCACTCCTCTAAGGAAGCTAAAGGCTTCCGAGAAAATTCCATAATACTAAATTACGCCATTTTTAATGCTTTTTTGGAATGGGATGACAATCATTAATAGTCTCGAAAAACAACTTATAGGAAGTATTTTGAACAGGCCGTTTTTTCTTAAGATCAGGGGCCTTTACGGAAAGCGGCGTAAAGTGATTGTCTTTGATTTTAAAATTTTCCTTGTAACTGTCCAAGATCATGTCAAACTGAGAATCTCTTTCAGCGATTTCCGCAGTCTGTTTTATTTCAAGCAGGTCAAGTTTCATCTTCTTCCTGAAGCACAGCTCTTATGGTGTCAGCACCCGCCTACACCTTTCTCCTCTCAGTGTAGTCAGTTACAACGAATTCAGAAAGTAATTCGCTTCAAGACGTCGAGGCTGTTTGAGATGAGTGCCTGAGAAGTATTATTTAATAATTCGAGTTTGTTCCCATTTTTTTTATTTTCTCAATATATTTACAAACACACCCATATATATACACACGCACACACATACACACATGTATCTTTCTACACAAGCACATTGTATAATTTTATCTTCGTTAAGTATGTTTCGCGCCTTTTTTTTGACACACGCTCCGCCCATTATCTTTATTTCATTAACAATTGTTTCCCAATTGATAACCATTACTATTTGTTTATTCACGTGGCGCATAGTGATATATTTGAAACCAACTTCAATAAGCTCGCGCTTTCATATTCTTTTAATGAAACAATTAACCTTTCTTGTAAGAGCTTTTACCTATTAAAGATGATATTCCATTTCTACATTTCGTGCGTATTATTTCTTTTAATTGATAGTGCCTAAGCCTGTTTTTACTAACAAACGACTCCAGTTTTACACACACACACACACACACACACACACACACACACACACATACACACATCACACACACACATGCACCCACACGCGCGCGTACACACACACACAAACACACACACAGGTATAAATGTATATAATTTCAAAAATTATTGACAGTGACTTCGTAGTTACTGCTAATAAAATCATTAGAATATCTGACGCTATGAAATAGAAACGTTCATTGTTTTTACGCTTATATTTCTTATAACCACCTTTTGCTCTTCTTTATATATACAGGGGTTGGACAAAAAGTTGGAAACACCTAGCATCATAGCATCATAATTTTGAAATAACTATAAAACCGTCAAAAGCTTGTTTATTTTTATGGTTTTTGATTTATTATTGGTGTTGCTTAATATGCTTTGTTAAACTTGCTGGGTTTTTTTTCAGATATCATCAGAAACGGGTAATTAAAATTCATTAAAATGACAGATCTATTAGACTTTCAAAGAGGTCAAATTGTTGGTGCTCATGTGGCAGTCGCTAGTGTAACGGAAACAGCCGAAATGTTTGGTGTATCAAGAATCACTGTCTCGAAATTAATGACAGCCTTTGAGAAAGAGGGAAAAACCTCCTCGTCGAAACAAAACTCTAGAAGAAAACCAAAACTTTCAGACAGGAACCGTCGGACACTGAAGTGAATTGTTAGAAAGGATCATGAAAGTACAACTCTCAAAATCACCGCAGAGCTTAATTACCACCTCGAGCATCCAGTTTCCACAAAACTGTTCGCCTGAAGTTGTACAAAGCCGGATTTCACGGGAGGGCTGCAATCAGAGAAGCACTACTTTCAAACCAAACGTTGCAAAGCATTCAGAGAGGAGTAAAAACCTACAGAATTGGTCCCTAGAGCAGTGGAAGAATGTTATTTTCTCGGACGAATCGTCCTTTACCTTATTTCCGACCACCGGCAGAGTATACGTGTGGAGACAACCAAAGAAGCATTTGACCCAGACTGCCTTCTGATCATTTTATCTGATCAAATTCATCCCATAGTTGCAAAACTGTTTCCGAAGGGAAACGCAATCTTTCAGGATGATTATGCACCAATTCACACAGCTAAAGTTGTTAGTGAATGGTACAAGGAGCATTCTAGTGAAGTTGAACATCTTATCTGGCCACCACAGTCCTCAGATCGCAATAGTATTGAACATTTATGGTGCATTTTGGAAAAACATGTAAGGAGTTGATATCGTTCCCCATCATTACTACAAGAACTAGAGAGTGTTTTAGCTAAAAAATGGACAAAAATTCCTTTGGAAACAATTCAAACTTTGAACGAGTCCATACCTCGTAGAAGTCAAGCTGTAATTACTGCCAAAGGCTGTCCTTTCCCATATCAAAATAAATTTGTTTGAAATGTTAAGGTGTTCCATTATTTTGTCCAACCCCTGTATATATATATACATATGTATATATATATATATATATAATATATATATATATATATATATATATATATATATATATATATATATATATATATATATAACATATATATATACATATATATATATATATATATATATATATATATATATATATATATATATATATATATATATATATATATATAGAGAGAGAGAGAGAGAGAGAGAGAGAGAGAGAGAGAGAGAAAATAGTAAAAAGTGAAAAAACTACAGAAGGCTTGTTTTAAAAGGTTAAAAAATATATATTTGAGTCAATTTGTCTGAAGAATGTTATAAATTTTTTTCATACAATGACATAATTTAGAAGAAACGACCGGTTTCGCGTTCAGCTTTTCAAATTTCTTAAATCGTTATGTTTACGTTGAGCGGAGATCTAGATAATAAGTGATTTCTTCCGGTGTAAGGGAGACAATCGCTTAAAATTATTTGCCTTTCTGTTGGACTGAGTTTCTCTGTATAAGTATGTTGGAATGGTTAAGTTTGGGCTTGTATTTTTCAATGAAGAATGTTTCCTTGTTTAGTCTAATTTGTGTTGGTGTTCCGATAGGACATTGGTAGAATGGAAAGATTAAAAATTGTGGTAGTAGTTGCTTTGCGCATTTCTCAATGTGCTCACTAAAGGGTATCATTCTGTATTCAGGGAATGCAATCTGTTGTCGATGCAGTGTGCATCTACGTCTGAGTGATAGTCCCGTGGATCCCACGTAGTCTTGGTGGCAGCCCGAGCATTTTATGACATAAATTATGTTTTCAGAGGCACAAGTAAAATTAGATTTGATCTTGAATTTCTGTCCCTCTATATTATACACATACACATTCTATATATGTACATATATATATGTATATTTATTTATGTATGTATACATATATGTATATGTGTATACACATATATATATACATATGCATATGTATGATTATGTGTTTGTATATATATATGTGTGTGTGTGTATACTTTTACATATCTCCATATACACAGGGATATATACGTCCATTTTAAAAATACTTCCTGCACTTCAGTTGTATCCTCAATCCTCATTGTCAAAAGACAAGAGGATAGTGCTATATATTATGAAAGGAGGGTTACCGTTTGGATTGTGGGACTGATAGGAGACTGAATCTCCGACCCCTCTTCCACCAAATTGCAAGTACAAGGTCAGTAATTTGGTGGAGAGGGAAGAAATCGATACCTCGATATCAGTGTTCATTTGGCACTTTAGTTTATCGACCCCGAAAGGATGAAAAGCAAACTCGACCTAAGCGGAAATTGAAAAATGCCGATAAGCATTTTGTCTACCGCGCTAGCGATTCTGCCAGCTTGCTGCCGTCAACAAAAATAACAACGACGACGATGACTACAACAATAACACATCAAAAGAGTAACAAGTATTGGAGAGTAGCGAGACATGCAGTGCTTTAATTCTTGTTTAATAGTTTTAATCAGAGACGGGATAAACAACAATTTGGGTAAGACAGCACTACGTGGTAGGTCAATATTCTACAGGGTGGTCTCCTCTACCAAAAAGTAATGAGAACAATAGAAGAACAAGTAATGCAGTAATCCGAAGCACAAACTGGATTTAGTTTATTCACTTTCATTGACGCTGTCACACATCGAGAAGGTCTGTATGAAAGCCATCATTTTCGTGGCACAAAATTATGCGTCGCCATGCCATGTGTGATATTTCTGGAAGCTGTGTTTTGGTGATTGTTGCAAAGGCTCTCCGAACGGCGTCCTTCAACTGATGGCTATTCTGGTATCGTTTATGTGAAACTCTCTCCTTGATAATCCCACAGAGCGTCATCGCAAGATGTGAGGTCTGGACTTCTAGGAGGCCAATCGACAAGTACTGATAGTTGTTGCGATCCTCGCCCTATCCATCTATCCCGAAAGACTTAATTTGGGTATTCCCAGACAGTGATAGCATAGTGGAGTGGGGCACATATGTTACTAAAACAAAAAAAAAATAATGATAATAATGACAATAATAAACAATAGTTTATTATTATAGTAGTGGGTAACAAGACTTTCGGAACACCCTGTACATATTACCAATAGTTATGAGACTAGGATTAGTTAGAATAATCTGTTCAGTCCGACTGTCTCTCGAAAAATAATAATAATAATAATAATAATAATAATAATAAATAATAATAATAATAATAATAAAACACAGATAAGGAAATAAAATTAAAAACACAAATATGAGTGTGTTTGTTGCTTCTATTGAAGCAGGTATAAATTTTGTACTCCAACACCATATCTACTCGGTTAGTTAATTCACGGATATCCTTTCAGGGAACTGAAACGACGCTGAGTTAACAAAGGAGACTCTCTACTAAAAAAACAAAAACTCTAATTGGTAGTAATAGCAACCAAATCTCCTTTCAATCATATTCCACAAACTTTTAAAGCAATATATTAGATAATGTGGGGGCTAGATAGTTTGAATAAAAGATAGGAGAGTCAAGGTTGGATTGGTTTGGATAATAGGTTTGCGTAATCAAGTTTGACTTGAGTTTAAACAATAACGACTGCAATTAGAACAACTAAACTGTCGGTTTATGATTTCTTTTTTCGCCAGATTCTAATCCTGAGCTCAAGTATTCCGTTACATCTAGGAAAGGTACTAAACAAGACACGACTCTTTCTGTTTGTCTGTCCGTCTGTCTGTCTGTCTCTGTCTCTCTCTCTCTCTCTCTCTCTCTCTCTTTCTCCACACACACACATATTTCTTTCGCTCTAGTTCTCTCCCCACCATCTCTCTTTCTCTCTTTATATATGTGTGTGCGTGTGTGTATATATGTATACACACACACGTATATATAGCTGTATCTCTCTCACTCTAGCTCGCTGTCCTCTCTCTCTCTCTCTCGCTTTCATTCTCTTTCATTCTCTTTCCCCGCTCATGTTCTCATTCTTATTACTCATTCTTACTCCTTCATATTAATACTTCATATTGGGACATCTCTTCATCGAAAACCGGTGATTGTCGTACGCCGACAACAGGTCAATACCGAGAAACTGCAGTCCGAGCGTATCAGTTAGGTTGACGAGGGAGGGGTGACCTCCCTTTGCAAATACCATAAGGGCACAGAAAGTGTGCCTAAAGCCAGCTGGAGACGATGTTCTCCTAGGGCTACAAGCTACAGTAACACCCACCCTTGGTGGTTAGCCATATTGAGATGGCAAGTATACCTCACATATTAATACTATTTTGAATATAAGAACTTTCTCGTGTTACTATACATTTCGAAAAGATATAATGAAGCGAATTTCCTTCCCTTTCTTTCTCACTGTCTGTCTCTCCCTCTCTTACTAACTCACTCGTTTCAGTTCGTCAGGAGAATACGCAAAATGAAACGCAACCCTATACATCAGGAAAAGGCATTGAACAAACACCTTTTACTCTCTCACTCTCACTAACTCCTTCTATCCTCCTCTTTCACTCTATCACCCATACATACAGTTTCACGCATTTCTTACAATATTTATGGAGAAGGCGTAGAACGAAACGCCACTCAATCTATTATTATTATACTAGCTGGCTAATAGTGGTATTTTATATATAAATATAGATGGAAAATCAAATTAATACACTTGTCAATGTTATCTAGTGGTTGTCTTTTGAAATGTGACATCGATCAACTTTTGTTATTGAGAGAACGCTGTTTCACACATACAAACTTTCACGCACACACGCACACACATATACACATATACTCACACAGAGTTGAAACGCTGTTTGGTTTTTCGTTTCAGCGTTGAATGCTCACCATTCCACTTCCATTGTACAGACACTGACACACACACACACACACACACACACAAATTCATACGTCTCCCTTTTACACAAACACACACATATACTCACATAGAGTTGAAACTCTCCTACTACCAGCTTGCCATCACTCCTTCCTTGCTTACTCATCTATCACCCCTTCCTTTCTCATACACTTGTTGTGACGGAGAAAAATACAAGAGTATTATTGTAGTAGATGTCAAGCGATAATGCAGAACGAAACACATCTCGCTATATTGATAATCATCTGGAGAAGACGCAAAACGGAAGACAACTCTTTCTGATCAAACGAGTTCCAATCGGGAGTATTCCACTTCTTTCTTCCTTTCTTTCTTTCTTTCTCTCTTTCTTTCTTTATCACTTTCTCACTCTATCACCCGTCCCTCATCCTCACCCTTCCCCCACCTTCCCCTCTCTTCTCATAAATAAGACTTAATATTTTCTATCGCTTAGTATTTCGTAGCTATTTGTTTTCCACTGATGGGAAAAATCAACGAGGCATTAAATTTTACTAAACAATGTATCTTTTTCAGGTTTGCTTTGTTCTAAAGACTCTCCTCGTTTCTATGCCATTCAATTTCCATTATCACTTAACTAGCTGAAATAATAAACATAATTAATCTTAGTAGTGTGCTTTTCTTCTTATTAATGAGATATTTGCTAACCTATATCATCTATCTCTAAGACAAGTGGTAATTATCTGCTCTTATAAAGAAATAAGTCGTACACTTAACCTACATATGTTATTATATATGAAAAATTAACCTATGATGTGCAACTGTGTATCTGTGTGTATGTGTGTGCGTACGTGTGTGTATATATATATATATATATATTCATATACACACACATACATATACATTTACGCTTATAAATAAAATGTGAGTGATCACGTATATATATATATATATGTATGTAATATGTATATATATATGTATATATATGTATATATATACATATATATACATATATATATATATATATATAGTATATATATATATATATATAATATATATATATATATACGTGATCACTCACATATATATGTATGTATGTATATATGTATATATATATATATATATCGAGAGAGAGAGAGAGGAGAGAGAGAGAGAGGAGAGAGAGAGAGAGAGAGAGAGAGTTTTTGAAGTGAAGTACAGATATTGTATATTTAGAATAATAAGGTATTGAGAATGCTGGCTGATTATATATATATTTTTTTTTTTTTTTATTTACATTTTATTTACATTTTTAGCTCTTTCTTCCGTTATCGGATTTATCAGAGAAATATATATGAATATATACGTACACATACATATACAAAAACCTATATACTACAATGAAAAATTCGGACGCAAGGAAGTTAATCTTCTTAAGTTATTAATCCTAGAAAAGTACAGGAAAAGTTATTATATCTGGAAAAGTACAGGACAAGCATATTTATATTAAAGTATTGCAGCTATAGTTTATACTAAAAATATTGTAGCAGTAATTTATACTTAAAATATTGCAGTAATGTTTTAAGTATAGATATGCCTGTCCTATAATTTTCCAGGTGTAATAATTTGTCATATACTTTTCCAGGTTTACTAACTTAAGAATATTAACCCCCATGCGTCTGCATTTTTTCATTGAAATCCACTTTTTTTCAGGCAATGCAATTAGATTAATAATAGTGACAATTAATAATTTATATTTTTACCTGATTAAATTTTTTCATTTTACTTAATACTTTTGTTAAATAATTTTTCAATTATTTTTCATGTTTGATGATTGAATTAAGATAAGAAGAAGTATTAATCTAAATAAATATAAAATGAAATGTAAGAGCACTTTAGTTATACTGGCTCACGATAAAATCGTAAATTGTAACTAAGAGCGGATGCATCCACTCTGCGGAAAGTAGGGCCATGCTCTCATTGTAGAACACCCATCACCTTTGTAGAGAAAATTACTAGAATAAATTAAAAGAAATAGATTTATGCCAGAAAGGTGGTGCGTATTTACAACTTGATGCTAGACTTCAAGCAGTGTTAGATTGCTAACATATTAGTTAATTTGTAAATAAGTGCTAGTTTGTTAGATCATACAAAAATTAAAAAAAATTAAAAAATCAAAAAAAAATCGGTGACTGGTGAATCTGCAACTTTGTCCCTTGTAGTAATTAAAAAACACTAATTGCTGTACCGAAGATGCTAAATATTGATTTAAACTACCTAAATACAAGATATAGACAATCAATATTTTAGTCAATCAAACAATCATTCAAACTAAAAAGTTGATTAATTATGAGAATTATAATTGTAAGTTTAATTTAGTATTCAATCATTAATTAGTAACTAAAAGAAGCAAAAAACAAGAAATACACCAATTTGATTCAAATTATTCAAACATTTTTGTTTTATTTATTTCAACACGCATGTGCACCTTTTTGTTTGGCTTTTAACTTTTTAGGTTAAATATTTTATTATTGAGATAAGAACTAAACCATTGTAAAATTGTCAAACTGAAATGAGCTCTTTTGATTAGGAGAAGGTCGCCGGGAATCGAACTAGCGACCTTACGATCGTGAGCCGAATACCCTAATCACGCAATTTCACATTTTTTTTTATATATAATTGTTTGTAAATAAACAAATCAATCAATTAAACGTCAGATTTTTGTCACTTTTTACCCATACCTTTTTTCTACAAATATATTTGTGGATCCCATTGCAATGGAACAAGACTATATAAATTGTGTATGGCAAAAATATATATAATCCTTATGAACTCACATGAACCAGGAGGCTACCTGAACTCCAGGACGGAAGCCGTGGGGAGTTGTCCACATTTTCGGAAATTTTTACTTCAAATTTGGAAAACCTAACTATCAAGCGAAGGAAGATAACTCGCCCGCCCATAAATTTTAAGAGGAATATTTCTTGAGCTATCATCGACGTTCTTATGTTAAAAAAAAAACATTCTTTTCAGAGAACAGTTATAGTTTAGAGAAACTGGAGAGATGTTTAGTTCACGCTAGATATGAAAACAATGGCTTTTTTCTAAGCTGTTACGTTACACATAAAAATATATATTATTTTACTTGTTTCAGTCATTTGACTTGGCCGTGCTGCAGCACCGCCCTAAATGGTTTTTCAGTCGAAGAAATCAACCCAAGGACTTATTCTTTGTAAGCCTAGTACTTATTCTATCGGTGTCTTTTTACCGAGCAGCTAGGTCACTGAGATGTAAACACACCAACATCGGTTGTCAAGTGATGGTGGTGGTGGGAAAACACAGACAAAAAGGAATGCAAATAAATATATACATATATATATATATATATATGACGGGCTTCTTTCAGTTTCCGTCTACCAAAATCCACTCGCAAGGCTTTGATTGGCCCGAGGCTATAGTAGAAGACACTTGCTCGGAACCATGTGGTTGGGAAACAAGCTTCCTACCACACAGCCACGCCTGCACCTATATATATATATATATATATTGATCAAAATAAAAATAAAAATAAAAATAAAAACATGAGGCGAAGGATTCCGCTGAATCCTTCGCCTCATGTTTTTATTTTTATTTTTATTTTTATTTTTATTTTGATCAATTTACTCCACCACCTACACCACCAAACGGTATACACAGGTGCTTATAATTATCAAGTACTCACCCCGAATTTCTACACTCAACTATATATATATATATATATATATATATACATATATATACATACATACATACATACATACATACATACATATACTATATATAAACTATATATGTGTGTGTATATACATATACATATATACAATGAGAGAGAGAGAGAGAGAGATTGATAGATAGATATACATACATACATATATATATATACATTATAAGTAGAATTCATATTCTTTACGACATGTAAGTGAATGGCTTGGGGAGCAATAGAATAGTGTTACCCCTACCCACGCAGCCACTTCCATCACACTTATTATCCCTACCCATACCTATTGAAAGCCCTTCCTCCTTTGAGCACCTACCACAGCAACTGCCACAACAATCCCCACTACCTACAGAATCACTACCATCATCCATTATGCAAGTACACGTAGGAAAAGAGAAAGCGTAATAGTGATGGTGATGGCTGTGGAGGGGGAGGTGTTTTTTTATAGAACTAACATTAAGATCATTTTGCCTGGTGCGTTGATTAAGTGTGTGTGTATGTTTATAATTTGCATGCGTGTGCATGTGTCTGCATATTTATCTGCTAAAGTGTATGTATATGTGTTTGCGTGTGCGTATGAATTCATTGTTCTTTTTTTTTTAAGAATTTGCTCTGTTTCTGAATGTGAGTGGTGAGTAAATTGAATTTATAATGTGTAGCATACATACATACATACGCGCATACATACATACGCGCATACATACATACATACATACATACATACATACATACATACATACATACATACATACATACATACATACATACATACATACATACATACATACATACATGCGTACATACATGTATATATATATGCATGCATTGATATATGTGCGCTTTCATGTATTTTATTTGTATGTGTGTATATATATATATATATATATATAAATGTATGTATGTATGTATAGTATATATGTATATTTGTGAGTATCTATCTATCTATCTGTGTGTAAGTGTGTGTATATATGCATAATCATAATATGCGTATATAAATATAATATCTATATAAGTATGTAATTATGTGAATATAAATATAAATTTAAATATATGCATATTATATATATCTGTGTGTGTGTGTGTGCATGTGAGTGTATGCGCGTGTGCTACATATAAGTATGTACATCTTCATAAATGTTTAGTTCATCTTCGTGTGACAAGTGGAAAGAAAACTTCAACAGCAGTATCGACAGTAAAAATTAGTTTTGCAGCGGTAGCTGGGGAAAAAAAGATTTGAACACTGATAAAACAAAACTGAAGAATTACAAAGTGATATTGAAAAAGGAGGTTAAGGTGCCCGCCCACCCCGCCAAGTTAACTGAAGATACAAATACGAAAACAATCATATATAAATCATATTGTATGAAAAGTTGATATGAAGAATTGATAAAGTTTCAGAAGAAGCTGTAGAAAAATGTCTAAAAGAACTTTGACCAGATATAACGTGTATAACAAGAGCGAGAAAATTTGCAGCGATAGAGGTGAGACTTTTAACAAGAAAAAGCGTACCATTCAACCAGATCACTCAAAACGGAAGAAATAGTTCTCCTCCCCATCTATATGGGGAAAAGAACAAATATCCCGCCAGAAATGGATGCTACTTGGTTGGTGGCAACCATAACTATGATTCTGGAAGAAAAAAAAAACGATACTGTAGGCGACAGTAACAGAAAAACAAAAACTGCTGGGGCAAAACCTGATTATTTTAATACAAGCAGAGCCCTTCAAACTGGAAGAGATTCCAGAAGTAATTCATGTAGGAGAAACCAGATTGGTGGTTGCAGTAGAGGGAAGAAAGCCAAGATGTTTCAAGTGTGGCAACAAAGGCCACATAAAGACGGAATATGACCCTCCTCAGGAAGAAACAGATACAGAAGAAGAGGAAGAAACAGCAACAGAAGTACTATCGTCTATAGAAACACAGGAAGAAAACAGCAGCAGCAAGGAAGAGAATGGAGTGGTTTGAAGGCTTAAAGCTTCAGTTCGGGCAAGCCCGCGTCAAAGAAAAAGAGGTGTTTGAGAATCCACCTCTCACCACTGAGTAAGGTAGGTCGTTTGAGTATTCATGTTGGTTGTTTGAATGTGCGTGGCCTGACGTCGAGCAGGAAGCAAGGGAACTTCCTAAATGACATCAGGTCACGTGATTTGGATGTTATTGTTGCTACTGAAACCTGGTTTAATAGACCAAGAGACCTGCTCCCTCTCCTGGGCGGCTACGAGAAATTCATTTTTCCAGACCGTCCAATGGGAGGAGGTGGGGTGTTGGTCCTAATAAAAAGAAACTGGGTTTCAGGGAAGAAGCTAATTTTTTCTGACCCAGACGGTTGGCTGGTTGTCGTGGATTTGACGTTCAGTTGTGGTAAGACTATCTGACTGGTTGCAATTTATGCACCCAATTCAGTAGGGCAAAGTGAGTATTTTCGTGACCTAGAAAATTTCTTGGTTAGTCACATTCACTAGCGTTGGTAGGAGACTATAACAGAATCTGCGATACACGCGTGGATTATGTTGGCTCGTACACAGATAGGTAGGACAACTCTTGCCTCCAGGGTCTGCTAAGTTGCTTTCAACTAGCAGATCTATATAGACTGGAATTTCCGAACGCTCCATTGTAGACATGGTCAAGCAGCTACGGATGTTCTAGGTTGTATTTAGTTAGAATATTGATTAGAAAAACAGATAGAAATATAGCTAAGTGTTCACAGTTACACCTAGTCAGCTACAATGATCACAAGATGGTCACTTGTAAGTTTGACATAGATAAACTACATAGTAGAGGTTCTGGCTACTGGAAACTCAATACGTCATTTTTTGGCGATTGAAGAGTACAGAAACCGGATTAAGTTGATAATACAGAGGGCATTAACCGGAGCTATTATTGACAAATGGTGGTATGCCCTCAAATGAGCCATTAAATTTGAGTCGATTAGATATAGAATAGGTTTAGTGGCTAGAGAGACTAGGAGGGAATTAGACCTAGTTAAGGATCTAGAGGAGGCGATGAGGACTGGCTCTGCATCCCAGGTGAAGTCTAAGAGACTGGAATTAAGCCAGCACTTCGAAGCCAAACACATAGGGTGCATTGTCAGAGCTAGACTTCGTCCAGTGGGTTGCAGGGAACCAAGGCCGCGAGATGGGCCCGGGTGGTCGAAGCCTAACGTGGTAATGATGCCGCAATTCGATCTTTAGTGATCCAACAAGGTAAGTTGACACCGAGCCCGAGGAGATGTGCAAGGCCTTTCAGGAGCACTTTACCCAGCTTTTCGGAGGAAGCGACGGACCAGAGAGTAGGAGGGACCTAACGACCTTCCTCACCGAGCTGCCGCGCCTTTCAGAGCAGGATGCGGAGTGCTGTGAGAGGCCGATCATACCTGAGAAAGTGGTAGGGGCTGTGGCGTGAGTAAGGCGCCAGGACTGGATGGTTTACCCTAAGAGTTATATGAGTATGCCAGATTTGTTCGGGCAACTACTGGCGGGTGCGCAGAGGAGTGGTGACGCTAGTCAGAAAGGACCCGGAAAAGGGGGATTCAGTTGATAATTTTAGGCCCATCACTCTGCTAAATACAGAACTGAAGATTTTGGCCAATGTGTTAGCGAAAAGGTTGGCGCGTGTCGCGGATGGTTTGGTCGGAGAGGCACAAACTTGTGCCGTCCCTGACAGAGCCATACAGGATAATCTCCACCTTCTGCGCTACACCTTAAAGGAATTCAATAGTAAACCTGGCAAGGATGGGGCATTAGTCCATTTGGATCAAGCAAAAGCATTCGATAGGGTTGACTATCGTTATCTAGTGCCCGTTCTCGCGCAGTTCGGCCTGGGCCTTGGTTTCCTTAGATGGATCATATGAATTTATGATAACATCGACTAGATTGTTCGGATGAACAGTTTTTTGTCAAAGCCGTTCCGTGTCAAACGCTCGGTTCGCCAAGGTTGTCCACTCTCCCCGCTTTTGTAATGTGATGGTTCTTGAGCCATTGCTGTGATGGTTGAGTGGCATCCCGAGGGAACCAGGTTGTGGAAAGTCGGTTTCAGCATATGCGGACAACATCACCATTATCGTAACCGACATGGGACACCTACAGAAGATAGGCGTGGTCATTAAGGCGTACGAGACGGTGGCAGGAGCAAAGACTAATCGTGAAATATCAGTCGGCTTGCAGCTCGGCATCTGGAGAGGCAAGTCAATGCCTCCCGACAGCGTCGTAGGACGTTGGACGGAGGGTCCGATTAAGTTGTTAGGGTCCGGACCTCCAAATAGAGAATAACTGGGCTGATGTATCGAGCAAGGTGAACTATCGAGTTGGTGGTAATCCTTGAAAGGGATGGCCGTATCGCATCGGTCATCATTTACCACCTAACCGTCGTTCCTTGCCTTGATTCGTGGTTAATCAAGCTGGAAAGACAACTCTTCTGCTTCCTGTGGAAGAACTCGAAACTACTTGTGAAACGCTCTATTTGCTGCCAGCAAGCGTTAAAGGGTGGACTAGGGATGCCTTGGCTATTGATGCGCAGACATGCGCTGAGGTTGAAACATCTGTGGCTCCACTTGGACGTTGAACGGGTGTGGTCTCCGCTGGCGAAACAGATGTTTCACAGGTTCACTAGTTTCAGTGGATGGGTAACCTAGTTCTATCATAGATCAAAGTTCGGTGCATGATTTACGGAGTGCCGCATGGCTCTCCTGCTATTCTGTCGCTCGGGTAATGCCAGCGGTGGGGGTTCAACCGCATCTTTCTACAGAGGGATGGTAGTTGGAATGTGACGACACCTTAGGGGAAGCCCTAGGTCTCGATGATAATCAGCTGGCCAGTCTGTTCCAGCGTACATTCGGGCCGAAGACCCTGGATAATTTTCAGAAGTCTCTGGCTTGGCAGTGTTACCGAGGAGACTTGCCTGTTCGTGACAAGCTAACAAGACACCTTTGCCCCGGCCCATCGACCTGTCCAAGATGCGGGCAGGGTAGGGAAACAGTCCTGCATGCTATTGTTCAGTGCTCAGAGGTGTCAGGCGTGTGGGTTTGTGCTGAACAACCGTTGTCGAGTGTCGGAAGCGTAAAGCTGTTGCTTAGTCAATTATAAAAATTGACCCACCTGTTTCCTTATCGAAAAAAGGTAAGAATTGCTTTCTATCAGTAATAGCAATTGCGAAGGAGGTGATTTGGAAGACTAGAATGAAAGGACTAAAGACAAGTATCTGCAGCTCTGGCTCTGCACTTGTGAATTTCTTTAGGTTTCACCTGAAAAGAAAAATAGAGCTAGAGAAAAGATGCCTGTCGGCGAAAATGTTTGATAGTCGATGGAAGAATGTAGTACGGATGTTGCGTATGAAAGTAACAGCATGAATACGACAAATGACTTACATCAGTTACCAGTGGCAAAATGGAGTTTGTGGGGTCCAAGCCGTACCCGTCTCTCCACTCTATTTGTCTTGTCTTACCGTATTGTTATATCATTCGAATTATATTTGTTGAAATTTAAAAATTCATTTTTGTTTTTTCATATTTGTGTATCTGATCCCAAACCAGGTTGTGTTGTCCCCTCTATGTTGGCCCCCTAGTGGGTAATAAAAAATTTAAAACTTCGGCCCGACTTTGGATTGGGAATAGTTTCCTTGTCTACAGTAACCGTAACATATGACATAACGACAAATTATATCTTGCAGAGAAATAATTTATCTATTTATCTGTCTCTTTCTCTCTCTCTCTCTCCTCTCTCTCTCTCTCTCTCTCTCTTTCTCTGTATGTATATATATATATATATATATATATATATATATATATACATATATGTGTGTGTGTGTTTGTGTGTGTGTGTATTATGTGTGTGTGGAGGAAAAATTATACATAAAAGTACAAACAAACGGAAAATTACAATATTATAAGGTAAATGTAATAATATATTTGTTTGTGTGTATGTGTACGCTTGTATGTGTTTGTGTTTCTAAACATATGTATGTTATACCTTATGTGCGTGAGAGATGGGAAGAGGAAGTGAGTGTGTGTGCGTGTGTGTGTTTGAAAGAAGAGAGAGAAATACACAGACAGACAAACAGAAGATGTGTGGTAAAAATGAGAGAATAAAGGTTGTCACAGGTGAGTGAATGCACGCGGCTCAGGATATTTTAATTGTTATTTGAAAGTGGGTGGTCTTCAATATGGTTACTATGGGAGTTAGTAACCTCTTGGACAGCAACTGAGACAATGTACTTGGCTTTGATGTTACTATGGATTTGATGGCGATGAAGAAGACAGATGTGTTCTTAGGTGGTGTGGTGTTTGTGTAAGTGGTCATGGCGTATGTCATGACCTTGATGGTGAATATTTTAAGAATGATATTATTGAAAACAGTGGCCCTGTTGTGGTTGATAATGCTGCAGCGTTGTCGATACCTTTCACTGTTTAACGCAGGCCTTTCTATCACTCTAAAGTATTCCGGTTGTTACCATTTGGTCTTTTGTTTCGTGTATACTATACGTAAGAGCACATTGTCGATTATAAAATCGTTTCTTTTTTTAAAAAATAACACTCTTACTGGTAGGAGATTTAACTGCTCTTTCTTCCAGCTAGATTGAATTGAGGTTGGGAGATAGCACTGTTTGTGGTTGAGATGATAGTGATTCAGGTGGTAACGGTGGTGGGGCTATGCAAATCGTGAATGTTGCTGTTACTGTTCAACCTTATATCAATCAAGATCAACCGGATCAATGTGAAAAGTCATTCCATCCATGATCATCCCATCTTTTTCTTATGTTATTGACCTAAGGATCATATTACACCATATATCCTTTTCAAGACAGTAAGTTATAATTTAAGAAGATTCGACTACTATTTCAAGCAAGTGTGCGTGTGTGTGTGTGTGTGTGTGTGTGTGTGTGTGTGTGTGTGTGTGTGTGTGTGTGGTGTGTGTGTGTGTGTGTGTGTGTGTGTTTATGTAGGTGGATAGGTAAATATAATTCCAAGATACATCGAAATATTGTGTTGATGTTAATAGAGGTTGTTATGCTGGTTGGCTGACGACTGTGGTAGTGTTTGTTGTGGTATGTATGCATGTCGGGGAGGTAGAAAAATATATAGATAGGTAAATAGATAGACAGATGGATTGATAAACAGATAGCTAGCTCGGTAGATAGATGGATGGACTAATAAACAGAGAGGTAAATAGATAGATAGACAGATAAAGTATATATATATATAGATTTATATATATGTATATATAGGTTATATATATATGTGTGTGCGAGTATATATATATATATGTATATATATATATATATATATATATATATATATAATATAGATAGATAGACAGATATGTAAATAAGCAAGCACGAGTTCCAAGAGATATAAAAATGTCTTGGTGACGGAAAAGCTTAAGATAATGGCAGGTGCTTTTGTCTATTTCAGCCTGTCACTAAAGTGAAGCACCTGCTGGTTAGTTGGCAATACCCTAACCCTACCCCACCATTCTCATCCCACCCGACCACACGCCTCTTCTTCCAACACATTCCCTGTCCATCTTTCAGATACTTTCTTCTCCCTCACTATCCTCCTCTCTCGCTTCTTTTATTCTTGTTGTAGTTTTTTTATCTTCATTTTTTCGTCTCCTCCTTTCTTCTTCTTCTTCTTCTTCTTCTTCTTCTTCTTCTTCTTCTTCTTATTATTATTATTATTATTATTATTATTATTATTATTATTATTATTATTATTATTATTATTATTTATAATGACGATGGCCGTAGTGGTGGTGGTGGTGGTGGTGGTGGTAGTAGTCTATATTATTATTTCTTATCTTTACTTTTTCATCGTATTATAAAGCCTCCCCCTCTGTTTCATCCTCCTCCTTCATCCCCTTTCTTCGTCTTGTGTAAATTGAAAAACTATTCTTGTTTTCTAATTTCTCCCCCACCTCAGAGAAGCCTAACGTCAGATGAGAGAGTTCCCGACAGGAAGGAAATTAAGACTTTTAAAAAATTTTGTGAGCAGACTGGAGAAATGAAAGAATGACTAGCGTGCACTACCTTCGTAAGATCTTCGAGACAGGTGAAACTGATGTGGTTGATGTTTAATGTAAACATCTTCAGCTCGATGCCCGCAACAAATGATGATGATGATGACGACGATCACTACTACTACGACTATGATGATTTATTTTACAGCATGGGCGTCCGATAAGGTAGTGGATTGCAAACACAGGTTAAAAATTGTGTGGGGCTTACATAAAAAAATAGGGCAACGAGAAAAGGGGGAAGGAGAGAAAGATTTTTTAAAATGCACACGCAGACTCTGTAGTCTGTAAAGTACGTGAATACTTAGATGAAGCAGCCTTCCTGAGACAGGAGATTCACCAAATAGGACCAGTTTAGAAACAACTCAGATTCAGGATCACACATCAAAAGCCAGTGCCTTTCCCTCCATTATACATCCAAAATGCCAATGAGTTCTTAAGTGAAGGTGAAGATACCTGCCCTCACACCTTTTAGCTTCATGGACCACACATCATCTAAGGAGAGCGGTTGGGTGATATTCAAGGTGGATATCTGGATCCGTCACACACATGATAACAGTTGTTCGAATTAACTCGAAAAATTCCCGATTATTGAACACCGTACGAATGCATGTAGTGCCATTTTGTCGCTCTGGGTGAGTCTCGGACAGTCCTGTCTAAGGGCATTTCATCACCTGTTGAGTTTATTTCGAACTGATAAGGCTCTTCGGTAGTAATGCTGGGCAATTAGAAACTGGAAGAAGGTACGATAGTCATATTCTAAATGATGATGTGAGTGGTGTAGGAATTCGCTTTAGAATAGAACCGAATACCTCCATTTCTGTGGGGTCCGACGCCACAATGATGAAGGCATTCGCATAAACTAACATAGCTCTCCTGCATTCCTGGTTGAAGAGAATATATCCAAAAGGTTCTAATTACTGAAGCAATGGCTCGAGAGCCAGTATGTATAAAAGAGACGAGAAGGATAGTCCAGACAGACCGAGCGAGCAATATGAAAAGTTTCCAACAGGTGGATGTTCACTTTGACAATTGAGAAAGCGCTATTGTACATTGCTGCAGTCCCACCTCTGAAAACGGTCTGAGACTGACTGTATTGGGGGATGCTGCGAAATGGCGATGGGCTCCTTATTCAGATGCAAGGACCGCAATTTTGAGGGAAGTCAGCTCAGACACGAACCCCAGTATGTGACCGGTTTTTTATTTTAGCGATTTCGAAAGGATGGAAATCAAAGTTGACCTCAGTGAGATCTGAAATCGGAACTTAAAGGACCGTAACTAAATAACTTTACCGAAAATAACGAAAGCAATATATCTCACGTATCGAACCAACCACCAGAGCAAACTTTTGCATTAAAAGAGAGTAAATTAGCTTTTACACATACAAACAAACTTGTATACCACATTGTTCCTTTGTATCTGTAGTGTCATTGTAGTTTATTACATCGGGTGAGTTAGAACCAATGGAAATAGTTCCAAGAAAATATTTAGCTATTCATGAAAATTAGTTTTGTTGGCATTTTCCTTTTTTAGACATATTTCTTTCAACCAACTGTTTGCACGAATGAGAGTGCAAATAAAGAGATTATTTGAAAGGAAAATTGTCAACTTCAGGAATCATTGGGCAGAGTATAGCTTGGCCAAATCTGTTTAGGAACGCTGAATCTCAAATCAAATAAGGTAATAGTGCGTACATTTTTAATGCCTACTTACTTTTCACCTACTCTGTGTATGTTTGTATACATACATACATACATACATATATATATATATATATATATATATATATATATATATATATATACATTAGACAAAATGAGATAAAGCCAAGGACGTGAGGATTTTTCAGGACATTTATAAGGAAAACGATATAGTTATAGTCTCATCTGGGATATTATAGATATCCCTTCATCAGAGACGATGTGAGATGGTTAAATAGAGGTAAATATTCGAGTCCGAAATAAGGAATTATTATGGAAAAGGAGGAGATAGGGAATATAGGAGGAAATAAGAGAATGATAATAGAAATAAAAATATATATAAACAAAAGGCTTTCACGTAGTTTCCATGTCTACCAAGTTCACTCACAAGGCATTGGTTACCCCCCGGACTATAGTAGAAGACTTCTGCCTAAGGCGCTGCGCGGTAAGATTGAGCTCGAAACCCTGTGGTTGCGAAGCTAACATCTCAATCACACAACCGTGCCTGAAGAACACTTACTAATTATTTCTCGTAAATCAAGCGACTGTTTCGAGATCTCCTTTTGATTCCATTTCTAGATTTAGCTGCTATTTCTGGGTGATATAAATCGTCTGTTTTGACCCGCAATTTTACACGGAAAAATACTAGTCTCACAGAGGCGTGGTTTTCTGACAAATTACGTACATCCCTTGGGCTGACGAGTTTGGCTTATTAGAATGGATAAGCGAAGCGCTTGAGTTATTTTTACTGGCTGCTGAAACTGATAGCTACAGAAAATGGCTGTTAGAATGGGTTGGCTGTGGGAACGACTAGCTGCTGGAATTGGCTACTGATATTCTTAAGCGATGGAGATAGAATTTTTTTTATTCGTTACTGAAATAGCTGACTGCTGAAATTCTTGGCTGATGAAATTATTGATTCCTTTTAGCTGCTGAAATTAGTTGTTGCTGATATAGTTGGCTACAGAAATTACTGACTGCTGAAATTCAAGGCTGCTGATATAGCTAGTTGCTGAAATTCTTTGCTACTGGAATTATTTTGTGCTAAAATCATTGGCTGCTGAAATTCTTCAATACCGGAATTATTTATTGGTTACTTAAAAGACTGGCTGATGGAATTCTTGGCTGCTCGCGTTATTGGTTAGCTAAAATTATTAGTCTGGTTAGCTTACTGGCTCACTATTTCAACATTCAGTTGTTGGAGTTAGTGACTGATTCATTTAAATTTGGTGATGAGGTGATGAGGTATTGGTATCCAGAAGACCCAAGATGATAGGTAAGGCTATGTAAGTGCTACAAGAAGGCGGTAGTTAGACTCTCGGTAGCAATACGAGTGAGGAGTCTAATGCGGGTCCTGTGTGAGCATGTATATGTTAAAGAATATGTTTTCTGCTATACCCTCCGGCCGACCAAAGGCGGTGCTCCAGCATGGCTGCAGTCAAATAACTGAAACAAGTAAAAAAAATAAGGGAAAAAAATTATATAAAAATATATATTTATTTATTTTCTGTTTCAGTCATTTGACTGCGGCCATGCTGGAGCGCCGCCTATATAAATATATATGTCTCTCTCTCTCTCTCTCTCTCTCTCTCTTCTCTCTCTCTCTCCTCTCTCTCTATATATATATATATATATATATAATATATATATATATATATATGTATGTATGTATGAATGTAGGTAGGTATGTATGTATGTATATAGGTAGGTAGTTATATCTATTATTCAAGCGCACTCACACACTCATGAGCATACACCTCTGTGCGGCTGTGCTTTCCACTTTCAGTAGGTGGCAACACATACAAAGCCTCAATTTCTAGTGGGCAAAATAAGAAGTCTCCATGTTTGATTAATTCGCGTTTTCATACTGAAACAGTACACTATATTTTATTATTCACGGTATGTAGTGGGTGCCCTCAAAGCCTATATCTCAATGTATTTCAATTTCATTCTGAGTACTTAGTACATTTACCTGACGTAGCTGGATGAAGAAAATATGAATATGATATATAAGATTACTTACAACGCCACCATTGTTTCGTAGTAAGTCTAACAGTGTTTGCCTGTGTGATGATGATGATGATGACGACGATTACTACTACTACGACGATGACGATAATAATGATGATTTATTTTACAGTATGGGCGTCCGATAAGGTAGTGCATTGCAAACACAGGTTAAAAATTGTGTGGAGCTTACATAAAAAAATAGGGCAACGAGAAAAGGGGGAAGGAGAGAAAGATTTTTTAAAAATGCACACGCAGACTCTGTAGTCTGTAAAGACATATATAATATAATATGATTATACATATATATATATATATATGTTGAATTTTCTGCTGCTTAAAATAAAGTATATATATATATATATATATATATATATATATATATATATATATATGTATGTATAATTAAGATATGTTTCGACCAAAGATTGGCTCAGACCGTGTCTAACTTAATAGCGCTACTTGATATATATATATATATATCCATGCATACAGAGAGACGCACATACACACACGCGCGCACACACACACATACACACACACATTTTGTATCAAATGTATAGCTTAAAATTCTCCTATGCACACACACTAACTGCTCACCCTCCCTTCATCTTTCTCTTTTACTTTCTCTTCTACTCTTCACCTCCACATCCCTGCTATCTTCCACATACATGCTGCACGCCGCATGCACACAAGAAGCATTCACATGGACACACTCATGCGTGAAAGTACGGCACCATTACGTCTTTTGAAATGAATAAATTTAGCCAATTTTTTTTAAATATTATCTAAAAAGAAATCTCTCAGATCTCTAATCGCGTAGTTCTTTATGCACCCACTATTTTCTCTCCCCTTCATTGTATCGCTTCTCTCTCGTTAACCACCATATTATGTACAGTTTTATGCTCATTCCTTACACTCCCGTTACCTCTGCAGACTGTCTTTCACTGTCTTTATTTCAGTCTGTGTTACGCTTCATGTTTGCAGAGTTCAGACTTCAGCCATAATCATGTCTACGCCTGTTACTTCGTTTTCAACAATATATTGACTTTTTTTTTCTGTAATGTGGTTGGTCTCTCTAACTGCTAGAATAGCTGCTTTATTTTGAGGAAAATAAATATATGCTGTTTCTAGCAGATCGCGGGAAAATGACGTAAATTCCTCCATTGGCTTGCGGCTGTGAGTTAATAATGTTGGTATATTCGAATCCGAAAACACGTGGGTGCGAACCGAGCTTCTTAACCACACAGCCATGGAGGATGAAGAATTTATATTTGGTTTCAAACTTAGCCACAAATCAAAAACATTTTTATGGAAGGGTACTATTTAAGTTCGAAGTTTGGAATGTCACCAGGAGGCAGTTCACGGAATTACGGTATTGACCAGATGAAGGGGTGAGAAAATGGTGGATTCACAAAGAACTACGCTCTTTGAGATCTGAAAGATTTATTTTTAGATAATATTTTAAAAAAAGTTAAAGCTAAATTTTTTCTTTTAATAAGATATAATGGCGCCGTTTAATCTTTAAAAAAAAGTAATGAATGGGCGCATGTGTGTGCTTCTTGTTTTCTACAATATATTGATTTTTTTTGTAATGCGGTTGGTCTCTCGAGCTGCTAAAATTACTGCTTTATTTTAAGGAAAATAAATCTGTTGATTCTGGTAGATCGCGGGACCATGTGAATTCCTCCATTGGCTTGTAACTGAGAGTTAACAATGTTGGCACATTCGAGTTGGAATCAATGATTAATTGATTAATGGCTTGCTTAGACTTGTTAGGCCACAAGCGAGTGGATGACTATAACTGATAAGACACGCAGGTTAGCTTACCGAAGTGCAACCTTAAACAACCTTAAACGACTGCATAAAATTTGTAATATGCGTGGGTCGTACACAGACATTCATGATCAGAATAACTATTAGTTTGTAGCAAATACTGCATGTTGTTATTTCTCTGGAAGCCTAATTACTCGACCGTAGATTCACTATTTTACTTTTGTCAACAATCGTCTAAGACATGACAGACAGGTGTTAAAAAGAATGCTAACGTCATTACTTTTCGGACTAATCACCTGGCACAACCACCTGTTTATTCATCGCCCATACACGTCAGTGTTTACATGCTCACCTACGTCATCACCTTGAAGACCAATCAGACCAGGGCATTTACCTCGTTAATAAATGTAATTATGTCTTCACTTTACAAACCAAACCACGACGCGACCGATGCTATATTTATTCTTTCTAGTATAGGTACAAGGCTTGAAACTGTGTGTGAGGGTCCTAGTCGATTACAACGGACCCAGAACTCAACTTGTACGTATTTTATCGACTTTGAAAGGTCAAAAGTCAAAGTGAACCTCGGGGAAATTTTGAAGTCAGAGTGTAGAGCCATAAGAAATGACGTTAAGCATTTTTTCCGGTGGACTAACGATTATGCAAGCTCGCTGCCTTTTGCTACCAGTGCTATATTAGCGAGCGTTGCTGTTTCTGAATCGCCGTCGTGGCAGTCATAGTCACAACAGATATAGCAGCCACTGAGGGCAAAGCTGCTATGAAATCTCTACTCAGTTACAGCTTTTACTGGTGACCAAAATGCTGGTTTCATATTTTGGCACAAAATATATTTTGGGGGAGGGGTAAGTCGATTACATCGACCCCAGTACACAACAGATACTTATTTTATCGACTCCGAAAGGATTAAAAGCAAAGTAGATCTCAGTGAAATTTGAACTCAGAACGTCAAGACGGACGAAATGCTGGTATGCATTCTGCCAGCACGCCACCCTACTGGTGATCAAAATATTGAACAGTGATCAGCTCAGTAAATCATACCGGCAGCTAAGAGTTGCAGAGTTGCAGTTAAGTTCACATTAAAACTAACATGGGCTCACGAAACCAGTTTTTGCCAGTAACTAAGATATTCGGGCTTTTCGTCACCGACAGATTCTACAGACTATGCCCAGCTATTCATCCACCGGCATGTTTGCTTTTTTCCCAACACTCTATAAACTCATTATATACAGACATACAAGACATGCAAACACATCTGTGAGCGCACGAGTGTGTATACATACATACACACACACACACACACGTACATACCAACGTACACTCGCACACACGCGCGCGCGCTCTAAAATGTATATAACGCGAATAAACTTGTAGAACGTCGAATTCATCTTCATCTCGGTGACAAGTCACTTCGTACCTTTGATTTCATTTGTAACCTCCAACGTTCCTGCGTGTTTCTTTGGCGTATATAGATCTCATATATTATTTATGATGCTTGATATAGCTTTTCATACCTACATTAATATTTTGGTTTGTAAAAAGGTAAACAAAGCCGTTGTTAAACCTTATCTTGTGGTTTTATTTATCACTAACTAATTTTTAAAGTCTCTGTAAATTCTTTCAGTGCCTTGTTCACTCAGCGAATTCATCTCAGTAGACTCCAGCTTGAATTAAAAAGGAAACTTTTACATTATGGTTCGACCTAATGAAAATTTCTCCCACATCACACCCGATCATCTCAAAAGAAAAGTAATGATACATTAGAAAATTTAGAGCTGGGTCATACAAAAAGACTCGCAAACTCTCAATTGATGTACAAAGTGATCCAAGGTTGGTCACTCTGAAACTAAAATTTAGAAAATCCGACAGTTTATTTTTCCGGGATCGATAAAACGATAAAATGAAATACCCATGAAGTAATTTGGTTCATTTAATCAATAGTCTCCGAAGATGTGCGACCTTGTCACGATGAAAGAGTTTACACCTGTAAAAGGAGTTATGCCGGGAAGGGGGAAAATATGCAGCGCTGGTCTCTGACATGGTAAAAAGATAAAGTCTCCTTCTCGAATCATACCGACTTATAAGGGCCGGTTCCCTGGTTTCCACGGCGTATAAATTCCCCACCAGGACGGGACCACCGGGCCATAACAGGATTAAACATTTTTGCCAGGTGAGTGGATTGGAGCAACCTGAAATGAAGTGTTTTGCTCAAGAACACAATGCCTCGACAGGTCCAGGAACCGAAACCATAACCTTACGATCATAAGTCCAACACCTTAACCACTAAGCCACGCACCTCCACGGTCCCTAACATGGGTAGACTAACAATGTCAAAAGCCCAAGTTCGATTGGGTCAATACTGTAACTCCGTGAACTGCCTTCTGGTGACATTCCAAACTTCGAACTTAAACAGTATTCTTCTATACAAAACTTTCTTGTTTTGTGGCGAGATTCGAAACCAACTAGAAATTCTTCATTCTACATAGTTGTGTGGTTAAGAAGTTCGGTTCGCACCCACGTGCTTTCAGATTCATTCTCACTGCGTAACGCCTTCGGCATGTGTCTTCTGCTACAGCCACGAATCGATCATTGACTTATGAAAGAGTTTGGTTGGCAGAAACAGCATGGAAGCCCGTTGTATATATCTATATATATGAGCGTGCGTGTGGGTGTCTGTGTATACATATGTATATTTATATATGTGTATGCGCGATCGCGAGTGCACGATCTTTCTTGCCCCCATCACTGCTAGACAACTGGTGTTGGTTTGTTTACAACCCAAAAAGTGACCGACACTACATATACCAAACTTTGAAAAAATGAAATAAGTACTGGGGGCAATTTGTTCGATAAAATCCTTCAATGTGTGCCCCAGCATGGACGCAATCGAATGACTGAAGCAAATAAAAAGTCAAGTAATAAAAGAATATAAGAATTGTTTTTATAATTTAGACTCAAGGCCAGCAATTTTAAGTGGTGGTGGACTACACACACACACGCACACACACACACAAGCACACACACGCGCACACACACACACACACACAACACACACACACACACACACACACACACACACACACACACAACACATATACATACGGATGTGTATGTATATATTTGACCCTCCGCAAATCCCAAATTTTATTTTGGTCTGCGGAAGCAACTGTTTCCTCGAAAGTAGAGATTGTCGTAATTGCTTGAAATGTGGAGTAGATAAACAGCCGACAACTGATTGGTTCGTTCTTCATGTTCGTTCTTTATGTTATTTATATTGTTTTTTCATTTGTTTCTTCTGATGTTCGCAAAAAAAGTTCGTATTCCATGTTTTCGTATTTCATAATTCATGTTGTTTACGTTTTGTGACGTCCTGTACCCATATATGTATATATATATACTTATATATGTATGTATATATGCATATATAATATATATATATATATATAACGGGAAGCTTTATGAAAATAGACAAAAGACGAAGGCAGGTGGAAAACAAACAAACAATTGTATTAGTATGGCGCTCAGGAAATATAAATAAAACAAGTCTTTAACGTTTCGAGCCTACGCTCTTCAACAGAAAGATACACAGAGAGAGAAAAAACACAGAAAGAAGGAGAGAAAAAAAAATGCGTGCAGTAACTAACGAATCAACATGGCGATCTGATTTCGGCTAGAGGTCAAAGATCAAACATGAGACGCGAGAGCGAAATAAGGGGAGATAATAGGGTTGATAATAGGGCTGAATGACCCTAGGATAGGTCTGGACAGGCGTATGTATAGGGTTGGTGTATGTATTAGTATGTATTAGTATGTATTAGTACGTATTAGTATGTATAAGTGTGTGTGTGTGTGTGTGTATGAGAGAGTATAAGTGCGTATGAGGGGTCTGGACGTGTGTATGTATAGGGTTGGTGTAGTATTAGTATGTATTAGTTTGTATTAGTACGTATAGTATGTATTAGTTGGTGTATGTATTAGTATGGTACATCATATATGATGTGATGTGTAAAGTCGTTGTGGTGTTGTAGTAAGGAGAAGAGGGGGGGAGGGGGAGAGAAGGGGGGAAGAAGGGGGAGGAGGAGAGGAGGAGAGGGGGAAGAGGAGAGGAGGGGAGAAGTAAGGGGTAGAGGAGGGGGAGGAAGGAGGAAGGAAAGAGGGGGGAGAGGGGGAGAGAGAAGGGGAGTGAGGGAGCAGAGGGAGAAGGGAAAGGGAGTTAGGGGTGAAAGGATGAAGGACTGAAGAAGTAGGGGTCCGGGAGAAGGATAGATGAGGAGGGGGGAGAGGGGGGTTTTAGGATGAGGAGGGGGGAGAGGGGGTTTAGATGAGGAGGGGGGGGGGGAGAGTTGAGACCAAATGGCGTATAAGAGCGAAGAGAGAAGATTAATTCCTGTTCACGGCGCAACGGAATCCGGATGGCCTCTGTGTAAGGACAAACCGAACACAGATAGGTGTTGCAAGGAGTGACCGATGGAGCGGAAATGGCGTGAGACCGGTGTGTCGTTCGCAAGGTGGATGTCACGAAGGTTCCCGCGAACCGGTCAGCCAAGCGGGCGTCCCGTTGTCCGATGTACAAGGAATTGCAGAGAGAGCAAGAGACGCAATAGATAATATTGCTGGAGGTGCAGGTGAAGGAGTGGATGATGGGATAGGGTCGATGGTGGGTGCTAGTGAGGTGGGTGGTGTTGGAGAGGTAAGGGGCAAGTGCGGCAACGTGGGCGGGAGCAGGGGAACGAGCCGGGTTGGGAGGTAGGGTCAGGGAAGGAGCTATGGACCAAAAGGTCTCGAAGGTTGTGGGCTCGTTTGAAAGAGGGGAGGGGTCGGTTAGGGAAGAGGTGTGAAGTGGACGGGTCGGACTGGAGATGCGGAAAGCTCGAAGAATGGTGCGTTGGAGACGTAGGGGGGTGGCAAGTGAGGGGAAAAGAGAGGCGGGAGACTACAGGCGGGTTCGGGGAGAGAGAGCAGATTACACGGTCCACGGACCGTGCCCATGCATATATATATATATTATATTATGTATGTATATGCATATAATATATAATATATATATTATATTTATATATTATATGATTGAACGCCACGCATCCAAGTAAGTTTATATATACATTTATATATATAAAACTGAGAATGTGTGTCTGTTTGTCTGTCTGCGTGTTTCCCTAAAACTTGAGAACTACACAACCAATTTCATTCAAATTTTACACATGCCTTACTTAAGGTCCGGAGAGTGTCATTGGCAAAAACAAATTTTGAACTTTTTGCCTAGGGCGAGCCAACAGCAACATCATATCTTCTCCAATACGATTCCCTAAAACTTGAGAACTACTCAACCAATTTCATTCAAATTTTACACATGCCTTACTTAGGGTCCATGTAGTTTCATGGGCAAAAAAAATGTTCAACATCTTGCCTAGAGCGAGCCCATATTTTCCACTATTTCAGTATTACGTGTTAAAAGTGAAACAAAAACATTTCTCTATTTTGTCAGATACTTTCACTTTAACAATAAAAATAATAATAACAATTGAATTATATGTAGTAAGTAATAATTAAAATCAAACTAAAGTATAATATAATCGTAACATAACAAAAGTAAAAATAGCAATTGGTATAAAATTGCATCAATGACTTGAACTTGAATAAGTGGTTTCACATGAATGGGAATAAATTAAAAGTAAAATTAGCGTGCAGAAATGAAATAGTCCAGATGGATAATAAAAAATTAAATTAAGGAAAAGACTATTGTCTATAAAGTACACAATGTAGAGAAAAAAGAAGATTTGAACACATGGAGGAAAGCACCTTCGAAAAGTGTCTTGGTGCGACTATGAAAGATATCTAATCAGAGGCGGTAAATTCGCCACAATAGAAGCAAGGTTCGAGTCAACGGAGCGTGCAAGGGAGTACACGACTCGGACTTGCAAAGTGGAAATATTTTACTATTACCTTTATATCTGGGACGTAGGACGTCCGGAAAAAAATTTTAAATGCCCCCCCCCCCCCCCGCCAGAAGTAGAAGTAGGCTGGATTGTAGCCACACTTCTATACAAGAAGGAGGACATGATACAAATGATTGAAATTACAAGAGACGGGCTAACAATTCCAGTCTGTTATATATTTTGAGCATTGTTATCACTAGCGATATCAAGATATAATTTTGTATTTTGTATTATATGTTTAGATGTATATATATAGATGTACATGTAATATGTACACATATATATACACATATACATGCACTAGCACTATGACCCGGCAACGACGGGTCTTTAATGCTAGTATATATATATATATATACATACATACATATATATGTATAAAATACAAAATGGGACAAGAACGCAAAACATGTGCGTGCGTGTGCGTGCGTGCATGCAAATGCATACGCGTGTCTTGTTAACCAGGAAAGGAGCGGTTGTGTCAATGACCTTAGTAAGTCATCTCAACCTTGTGAGTTTGTTACAATAAAGTAACCACAATGAATAATGGATGAAAAATACTTCCGGTTAGAAGAACTTGAGCAAAAAATTGAGTGCTGGGTTAACGACCTATCGATGTCTTCATGTGGATCTGTCTGTGATAGGTCATTGATACAGCGCCATACAGTCGTTACATTACTAGTTCTGTCGTGGTAGTAGTAGTAGTAGTAGTAGTAGTAGCAGCAGCAGCAGTAATTGTTTATCACCTTTTCATACGCAATCATAATAGTATGATATTCCAGCCGTGGGTATCTCAGTTTTTTGTATATCTGACACTGCATTGTCGAATGGTTCCTTGCTTTCATAAGACGTTATTTTGTCTTTTGGGGTTTCTTTACTTACTATTTCTAGCACGTCAGGATCATTCCTTATAAATTATCGTTTTAGGAAATGCAAAATCATTTTAGACAAATAATCTCTTCTGTAGCAATTGCATTCTTGGGTTGTTTCAAATTCTCAGATAAAATGCCTTGAATTTGAAGTATCACCTTGATCTATAGGCTGTGGCAAAATTGTGCATGGAAATATACTGCTTTCACATTAGGACAAAGATGACTCAACTTCGTTTGGTGACTTAACATCGTTTGGGGCATTACCTAAAAGAAGCACTCTTTTGTTGGAAATATTAAGCTTGGTGTCGTATCATTTTACAACAGGGCAAAAATGAAACCGTGTGGAAATTTAGATCTTTTAAACCAACCTTTATTAATCAGAAAAGAATTTGTACATTCCACTTTCTGCATATCGTCTTACAAAATTGTAATTTCAATATACTTGACAATCGTATTTCTCGCCACATTACATCCTGTCAAATCATCTATACATACGCTCACGAGTGATTTCGTTTCAAGCATTACATCAGATCTAGGAAACAACAGAGTAACTGTTTGGATAACCGAGCTAATTTTATAATTATTGTCAAGTAATGATTGTCAGTGTTCGCAAACTTTAATGTTTTTGCAATATAGTTGCGCTTTCCTTTCCTCAGAAAGTTAAACGTCCAACACAATCCCTTTTCGGCACTTCTTCGCACAATAACTTTCACTTGCTGGTCTCTTTCTAATATTCATGAACAAGTTTAATGCCCTAAAATGTAATCTTTTGTGACAAAATCTAATGGTGATGTTAGGAAAGAATTTATACACACCAAAAAGCAAAAGAGTGGAATCCAGAAAAATTATTTTCGTCCAACCGCAAGATTGGAAATGAAATAATGAAAAAAGTAATGTTGTCGAAATTTGAAATCGTACGTGGCGAGAAGTCCTGTACAATTAAAGTTAACGGTGAAACCTAGGTTAATTCAATTAGGACAATCACAAACAAGGTGAAAGTCATTATTAAGAATGTTGTGAGCAATGGGAAAGAGGGATTAGTTGCATTAGAACAAACACAAATATGGTCGGTGGCAGAGGTGGTAGCAGTTAGGTATTGACAAGAAAATGAGAGCAATGAAAATTAAGATGTTGAAGAGAAGATAGATAATAGGTATTTTTTAGGAGAAAAATAAATTTGAAGTACTAAGTTAGTAGAATGTAAAGAACAACTTCTGTGGAGACAGAAGAAAACAAGAGAACCGGGCGGGCATATTAACGTACTATATCAAATTGATATTGGGTATCATGTAATTTTAAGTTGTTAATATTTACACGCATTTCCGTTAGCGTGGAGTTACAAGCAGTATCCAGAAATTAATGGTTGTATTAAGAAATTTAGGCTAGTGAAGAATTCTGTAACACTAATAGGTGGCTGGTGCCCCGGCCTTTAGGTGGACCGGGCTGTGACGAGGTTATGAGTAGAGCGGCCAGACTCAGAAATAGACTGAGAGAAAGCTAATTGCGCACAAATTATTTCTGTTATAACTTACTGAATAACCATTGTGGTTTTTTCCAGTTCCATTTGGCCAGATTGAAACGTCTTCTTTTCTGCTTCCTGTGGAAAGGACGTTTTCACTGCTCATGTGATCCATCTGTTGCCTGAGTCCTCCTAAAGGTGTGCTCGGCATGCTGAGGCAGTTGAAGCACAGAAATGTGCTAAGTTTGCAGCACCTACAACTTATTCTGTACGGTGAGCAGGTGTCGTCTTCGTTTGCAGGATGCGGTTTTCGAAAGGTAATCTCTTTGACGGAGTTGCAGTCCTGGATCAAGAAAACTCCAAGATTAGGTGGCACTTGAAATGTCGTCAGATGCTCACCGTTCCGTACCAGTCAGGCAAAGTGTTCGGTGGAAATTCTACATGAGCAATATATACAGATTTAGTCATATGGAAGAATGATGAGTTTCTCGGGGAAACCCTATAGGTCGATGAGGATGATCTTGCTGGTCTGTTTCAGCGGACTGTCGGGCCGGGGACTACCATGGTTAACTTACAAAGATACCCGATCTGGTAATGCTGCGAGAAAGCGCTACCAATTCGAGATAAAGTCTACAGGCACGAAAGTATAAGCAGGTGGGATTGTCTAACATGCGCACGAAACGAAAACACTGCATTGCACGCCCTCGTGCAGTATCCGAACATTGCTGACCTGTGGAGTTAAATTGAACGACTGTTGTGGCGTGCAGGACGAATCCTGTTACTGTCCCAGTCTATCATGAGGATCACTCCACCACACACCTGTGACGAAGCGGAGCAGCGGGTTTCTCTCTAGAATAGTAGTTCTCAATCGGGGTCCATATGATTCTTGGAGGTCCATGTAAGATTTTATTCTTAAAACTTACGTATAATAAATTGGTTTTACTTCTGCAATGGACAAAATATTTTAAGAATTTCTATTTATACAATTTCTTATAGTATTTAATTATAAAAATATAATAAGATTTTAAAACAACGAATGGCTATGTGGAACCCAATAGGGTAAACTGAGAAATAAAGAGGTCTACTGGTAAAAAACGGTTGAGAAACACTGGTCTAGAGGTTATGCTGAAAGAGTTTGTGTACTAGTCGCGACTAAATGGATTGAGGATACAATTCTGTTCGGTGAAGCTCTCAATAATTTCTTTCAAGTTCCATTTGAAAAGAAAGAAAGTGTGAATTACTTACTCCTAATGACGTTGTCGAAAGGTAGTTGACTGTGTCAAATATATTTAAGGATGATGGGCTTAGATCTCTGCGGTTCCTTGATTGGCAGTTGTTAGAAATTGTCCTCTAGGAGGTGCACTGTATCATACATTTGTTTACATAGTTTATCTACAATATACTTTTTATCATATTTTCTATCTCCTCTTTCTTCTCATCTTTAATATAAGCCCCCATGCAAATTGTAAACTACCTTTCTCATGCCTCCCTCAACTAATGCCGCTGCTGGGGTCAAATTTGCCTTTCCTCATTTCGGAGTTGATAACTTAAGCACTGTAACCTTTCCTCATAATTGCTGGCCGTGTGTCATTATTATTATTATTATTATTATTATTATTATATTATTATTATTATTATTATTATTATTATTATTATATTATTATTATTATTATTATTATTATTATTGAGTGAGAGAGCAGTGCATGTCATCAAAGTGACACTGGGGTAAAATATACAAAGTCCAGTATACCCATCATGACTACCCTTCTGATAAGGGTACACTAGACACATGCATCACAACCATATGTGCGCGACATGGTGATCTCATATCAAGATAAACAGTACATGACCTTGCAGGTGGGGCCCAGTTAGAAATTTCTTCTGGTTGAGTAACCCATCCTGCTCAAAATGTCCCTGAATAAGGGTTGTTTAAAGGTATTGAACGAAACAACCATGTTTCCAAAGGTGAATTAGCCAAACCACAAAGAATCCCTCTCAACACATGACTATGATGCTCCCCAACTACTTCTGCTCGTGATCAGAGATGCACATATCATCAGCCACTAAGGGACATGCCCAACTGGTTAAGGTCAAACAACTGACAAGCTAATCTGTGGTATTGAGCAGAACATTTGCTGTAGCCCATCTTTTATACCAAGAGAAAACAATGTACATGATAACACTTCCAATCAGTTAAGATCAGAAGCCACGAGAGCCACTGCCTGGTACTACATCAAGGCATTATTATTACTATTATTATTATTATTAATATTTAGTAGTAGTAGTAGTAGTAGTAGTAGTAGTAGTAGTAGTAGTAGTAGTAGTAGTAGTAGTAGTGGTGGTGGTGGTAGTAGTAGTAGTGGTGGTGGTGGTGTAGTAGTAGTAGTAGTAGTAGTAGTAGTGGTAGTGGTAGTGGTAGTAGTAGTAGTAGTAGTAGTAGTAGTAGTAGTAGTAGCAGCAGCAGCAGCAGCAGCAGTAGTAGTAGTAGTAGTAGTAGTAGTAGTAGTAGTAGTAGTAGTAGTATTGGCGGTTGTTATGAGAGTGAATATGGCATGCGGTGTACAAGGCACAGCAACATTAATAGCAGTAGCAGTAGCAAAAGTCCCGGAGGTAAATATGAGAAATGTACCATTCATGTGTAGTCAGTCATGGCGAGGTAAATGAGAAACTCTTCATTCTCATGTTTATCGATACAGAATGGGCGGAGACGATATCATGTCAGGCAAATCAAATCGTAGAACAAAGATAGAAAGTAGACGATGAAATAGAAGAAGAGATACAGACAGACACGCAGACAGACAAACGGACGGAAAACGAAAATATTATCAAAAGGCTTGTTTAATCACCCATGAAGACATTGTATTCATGTCTTGTAAATATTTACTTAGTGCTGTTGTCTATATCTTTACGTGTGTTCGTGTGCTTGTGTACGTATGCTTGTATATTTGTATGCACCAATTATTCAGATATGCATATGTATGTATACATTTATATGCATAAGGCGTAGGAGTGGCTGTGTGGTAAGTAGCTTGCTCACCAACCGCATGGTTCCGGGTTCAGTCTCACTGCGTGGCACCTTGAGCAACTGTCTTCTACTAAAACCTCGGGCCGACCAAAGCCTTGTGAGTGGATTTGGTAGACGGAAACTGAAAAAAGCCCGTCTTATATATGTATATGTATATAAATATGTGTGTGTGTTTCTGTGTCTGTGTTTGTCCCCTCCAACATCGCTGGTGTGTTTACGTCCCCGTAACTTAGCGGTTCGACGAAAAGCGACCGATAGAATAAGTACTAGGTTTACAAAGAATACGTCCTGGGGTCGATTTGCTCGAGTAAAGGTGGTGCTCCAGCATGGCCGCAGTCAAATGACTGAAACAAGTAAAAGAGTAAAGAGAGATAAAAGAGTATAATGTTCGTGTGTGTGTGTGTGTGTGCACTTATAAAGATTACTAAAATGTAAAAATATTCGAAAATAACGACTGACTATCAATGTTTAAATATACATATAGTTAATTTTTTTTTTCCGGACACAATTTCATGTTTCTGAGAAACGATTCTATGTTTAACAGAAAATGTGTGATACTATCAGCAGAATACTGTGAGAGAAAATAGTTTGAAATATATCCGCACTAATATATATAGACCTGTAAAACCGAAATGATATCATACTCAGAAATAGCGAACAATCTTATAATTTTTGTCTACAAAATATTTTAATGTATTTGAATTTTCGATATTTATTGTACAAAATGAACTTTAAAAAATTGGTATGGGAACAAATGTTCGCAGGCATTATAAAAAGAAGATAGTTTTCATGAAACAGAAGATTCAATAATATGAAATATGTACATATCTAGAACGATATATGTAAATATTTTTACGTGAAGTCGACATTTATTTTCTAGTTGACTACTCGAATGGCCATGGGGGCCCAGTAGAGCTTTCGAGTTTGTTCTATTTCTGCTTCCCAATATGAACTATTGCTCATAACATGAATTTGGTACTTATATACATGCATATACATACAAGTTTATATCTGAATCTCTCTCTTCTCCCCCCCTCTCTGTTTCTCTATGTATATATATATATATATATATATATATATATATATATATATATATATATATATATATTATATATAATATATATATATATATATACATATATTTGTGTGTGTATGTATGTATCTATGTATAAAACAAAAGAGGTGTATTTCCACGCATGAAAAATATAGGAAAAATTGTTGTTGAAACTGCACCTAAATTTGAAAAACTTCTAATTGTTTTTAAATAAATTTATTTACGTACATGCAAAACTAGTTTCAACAATATTTTTTGATTATCAATTCTTTTACTTGTTTCAGCCATTTGACTGCGGCCATGCTGGAGCACCGCCTTTAGTCGAGCAAATCGACCCCAGGACTTACTCTTCGTAAGCCTAGTACTTATTCTATCGTTCTCTTTTGCCGAACCTCTAAATTACGGGGACATGTATACACTAGCATCAGTTGTCAAACGATGTTGGGGTACAAACACAAACGCACAAATACAAACACACACACACATATATATACGACGGACTTCTTTCAGGTTCCGTCTACCAAATCCACTCACAAGGTTTTGGTCGGCCTGAGGCTATAGTAGAAGACACTTGCCAAGGTGTCATGCAGTGGGATTGAACCCGGAACCATGTGGTTGGGAAACAAGTTACTTACCACACAGCCACTCCTGGACCTATGGTAAAAATTTAAAATTATGAATTAGAAAAACATGTTTTAAAAATTCAATGTTTACAAGTTTCAATATCAAATATGATTTAAATGTTCATAACATTCAATAATACAAAAAATGTGGATCATCTTGCTTAAATGCTCAAAATTCAATAGTGTTAAGAAATGATCGATAAGAAATGTGGATCATCAAAAGTTCGGTCGTACTGAATCAAGATTTAATAATATCAAACATCATTTAAATATTCACAACATTCAATAATATAAAAAATATTGATCATCTTGTATGTGCAAAATTCAATAGTGTTAGAAGTGATCGATAAGAAATGTGGAACACCAAAGGTTCGGTCATACCGAGGGAGAAAAACAAGAGAGAAATTGAAGATAATAAAAAAATGGTTTTGTGTACAGTTTCTGTTTTTCCGTCGTGTGGAGGAACTCTCGCTTGTAACAGCGTTTTTTGGAATCCGGTGTATTTATATTTTTTTCCGTCAACGGATCTGATTTTGGATTCGTTAAAGTACTGGTGACGTCTTATTTTTCTGGTGGTCAAGCTTGTCGTTCTGCCTAGTTGGCTTCTTTGTGGGGAACGGTTATCACCCGTTCCAACTGGTTGATTCTCTTAAAGGGTATTTACTGAAGTTTGGTTTTGATCGGAGGTAAAATTTCCTTGGTCTAGAGTTAAGTGACGTCAGCAACTGGTGTATGTACTGTGATTTGGACTTGCGCTTTCGAAACCCGCGTGGAAGACTGTTACTAAAGTCTTTGAATTATGTTTGTTGTGTGTGGTTGTCTTTATTTTTATTTTTAGAAGAAATTGGGTCTTTTTCCTTTTTCTCTTAAGTGTTTTTCTTCTTTCTAAAGGATATTCAGCTGTGGTTTATATTTTTTATGAGCATACTTTCCTTATCCGAACGGAATTGGGTTGAAGTGTTTCCGGTGCATTGATAGAGAGGGAAGATTTGGTATTTCGGGTTATGTTTGGTCTAGGTGTTTGCTTACGGAAATTTTCCTAGTCGTGGTGTCCCGGATTTGTTGCCTGTGTACTGTTAGTCTGTCCTTCAAGGTGAAACTAGTTTGACCTATGTAGTCTCCACCACCCTCCACATTTGGGAACATAGATTAAGTTCTTCGAAGTAAAGTTGATGTGATTTTTGACGGTAAAAGTTTGACCTGGCTTAAATCTGTATGTTGAGTCCTCTAAGAGGAAGATGTAAGATGTAAGTCCAGCAGTTAGGGCGGTTGCACTTTTTGACTAGTAGGGTTGTACTTTTGGCGGGTAATTGAGCGCTGGTGAGTAACTTTTTTAGGGATTGCGGTTGTATCTTACTTTTAATAAACCTATATGATTGCAGTGCTCTTTTCATTCGCAGGTCATTCATAAGGAGGGGTATATTTTGGTGGATGATGTTATATGCTTCAAAGTTCCTCAGATTGTGTAAGGTAAAGATTTAAGTGTGTCATGGTGTTTTCTTGTTTTCCGTAACTCTTGGAGGCCTATCATTTTTGCACTTCTATTCCGTCTTTGATTACACTGACCGGGTATTTTCTATCTAGTAATCTATTTTTAAGTTCTTGGAGTCGCTTTTTTCAGGTTTCGGGATTTGATGAAAAGCTGAACGTATTTATTTTAGTATATTTTGGGTGGCAGGAGAAAAATAGAAGATATCGTTTTGAGTCCGTTGGTTTGAAGATGTTGGTTTCAGTTTCAGTATCTCTTTTTATGATTAAGATGTCCAAGAAAAGTAGTTGTTTGTGGCTGTATTCCATTTTGAACTGGATACTGTGGTTAATGCTGTTAAGTTCTTAAATTCTGAGTGTTGCTCAAGGTTATTTGGCCACAGAATGAAACAGTCATCCAGGTAGCGTTTCCAGTTTGTGAGTATTTTTGGAAGTTGTCTCCAAATTTCAGTCTAGCGTGCTCTTATATTTGGACTGCTAATTATGCCATGACAAGGTTAGCAAAAGTAGTAGGGGCTAGCCTCGTTCCCATCGCCGTGCCTGATTTTTGTCTATAAATGTTCTCGTTGAAGATGTTGTTCTGTAGGATGAATTTGATCCCTTCAACGATGAATTATTTTCCGATTTGACCAGGAATGTCATTTGGGAATCTACTTCACAAAGACCGAGCTCTTTGAGAAGTAAATCAACAACAACAATAACAACAGCAACAACAAGAACAACAACAGCAGCAACAACAACAACAAAGACAATAATAAAATAAAGCTCAAATAAAAATTACGTGTGTTTAATTGGCAAAACATGACCATCCCTATGTACAACAATATTTGTTTCAACTCACGTTTTCATATCAAGAATCTTGCGAAAAAAATACATAGACGTAAATTAATATATTGCTATTTGAAATAGACAATAATAATACATTTACAAGTTGGAAGCAGCAGGAAACGGTATAATGAGTAGTGTCTATTTACTTTTCAGATGGTTGTGTATATACATACACATGTTTGTGCGTGTGTGTTTGCGTGCGTGTGTGCGCGTGCTTGTCTGTGTGCGCGAGTGCTTTGTGCACGCGTGCGTGTCTCTGTGTGTGGTGCATTTTGTTCAGAAAGCTTGTCTATTCTACAGTGTGTATATTTACTGGTACAAGTATTTTTATATTTATTGATGCGTATGAACGCGCATTATGTTTATGTGCCGCGTTACGTTTATGGGCCACCTTATGCTTATCTGCATATGCATTTACATATATATTTAAGTGTACCCATGCGTTTCGAAATGACTATTTATGCATTTGTAGATACATATTCGTATATAAATGCGTGTGCGCGGTGTGTGCATAAATGCATGAATTCGTAATTATTTCCAGTCATCTTTTTGCTTACCTAATTTTCATCATAAAGTTTCAACTTAAAATTTAATTACTCCCTTTCTGTACTAACGTATTCAACTTGTTTTTGTTTTTCATTAACTACACATGAAAACAATGTTAATTGCTTTGGCTCCTTACAAACTTAATTTCTGAAGTCCTAATAGTCAGATGTCTAACCATTTCACTAACGTGTCTTGCTGGCTGTTTGTAAACCAAGGCACTTAGAATTATTATTTTATCTATAAGTACTTAATGAGTATTTTCCTTCAACATTCTCCCGTAAAAAAAACTAGTTATCTGCTTTATGCGTGTGTGTGTGTGTGTGTGTGTGTGTGTGTGTGTGTGTGTGTGTGTGTGTGTGTGTGTAGTCTGACGATAAATTAGTTGGCTGAAACTTCGAAGTCGCTGTCAATACTATTCCTATAAAAGAATAATAAATTTGTACTCTACAAATACATTGAGCATTCAATCAATTAAATCTAAATTGTTTTTTGTTATAACAAAAACAAACACTAATGTACATGTTCATAACATAATTGTTTACTTTTTTTATCATCGTTTTTCTTATTACCGCTCTGTTCTCAACCAAGGCTTCTTTCAGCAGCATACGTATACTGAGTTCTACACTAGGTTATTAGTATCTCAATGGCTAAGCGAAATATTAAAACACACATGCACACACACATACGAATATACAGTTGCGGCCAAAATGTTCAGAACGGCATTGTTTTCGTCAGAAGAGTAGGTATAAGTTTTTTTATCAAAGTTGTTTTATATTCTATAATTTTCACAGAAAATAAATAGGCTATTAATTGTTATTGTCTGAGGTTTTGGTGTAATATGAGAGGATAATACAAAAGTTATGGTTGATTTAGTGATTTACTGCAAAACTCATGGCGGCCAAAATGACCAGAACGGTTGAAAAAATAACAAAATAATCAAAAATGACAGAGAATACTGGAATTATTTAATATTTAGTGTGAAGCCCTTTAGCTTCAATCACACTTTGACATCTTTGAGACATGTTTGAGTTGTCAAACATTTAAACCAAATTTTCTCAAAACAACTTATCCGACCGTCCCATAGGCCTCCTCTTTGAGAAACACTGATTTAAACTAAATTTGAGACACCAGCAAAATAAGAAATAAAGATAAACTTTTTCTATTCCAAGAAAAACGATTTTACATATGCACGTTCCCACGGCTTCATCGATCGCATTCTTACCTGGAATCGATTTTTGTAATTTTTTCAAGGCTTATATAATACCGTCGGTATTTACATATCAAATTTGAGCGCAATCTGATGGAGGATGCCCGAGATCCGAGAAGACAAACACACACAGACAGAACGGATGTTATATATGATATATGATATATGATATATGATATATATATATATATATATATATATATATATATATATATATATATATATATATATATATATATATATATTTATAGGTGGGGGGATAAGAAAAATCAACGAAAATACAGATTGTAAATATATTTAGTTGGGCAAGATATTTGTTGATGAAAATTGCCTCTTTATTCAACCTTTGTTGCATTGTGGTGTTCTGTGAACATTGATGGAAGGGGAAGATTTGAAAATTAGGATTAAGATTACTGGAACACCTTTCTATGTGTTCACTAACCTGTAACTGTCTGTATTGTGGGTGGCGGATTTTCTCTTTGTGGATGGTGGTTCTTCGACGGAGTGATATTCCTGTTTGTCCAATATAGAGGTTACCACATCCTAAGCATGTCATGACATAGATTAGATTTTCCGAGGCGCAGGTGAAATTTGATTTGATCTTAAATATTTCTCCTTGTTTGAAGTGAAATTCTGAACCCTCCAAAAGGTGGGTGGGGGGCATGTTCCACAGTTAGGGCGACTACATTTTTTCACTTTTGGCTCTGTTGCTAGTGGATATAGTCTTGCGCTGGTTAATATTTTTTCAGTGACTTCGGTTGCCTTTTGCTTTTTATAATTTTGTATGAGCTTAAAATTTCGTTCATTGTTTTGTCTGCTGTGAGGATGGGAAGATTTTGGGTGATAATGTTGAAGGCTTCGTTGTTTCTAGGGTTATGTGTGGAAATGTACGGGAGTATTTTTAAGTCTGGTTTAGTATTTCGACTGGCTTGCCTTAATATTTGTATATTTTGGTGGCGGTTTATAATAATAGAAACTATTTTATTTTATGTTTATGTAATGCTTTTGAGGCTTAATTAAAACGCTCTTGATTGAGGCTTAATTAAAACGCTCTTGTTATCTAGGGAGTTTCATTATTTGATATTATTTTAGTATGTGACCTGGCCTTAAATATTATCTGCCTAACTGTTAGTGCCATTTTAAGCTCTGTAGAGAATCTATGTGTTATATTTTTCTTACATACTGTTATATACTTAAATTACCACAATTTGCAATATACGAAGTTCAGCAATATATTGTTTTTATCCCCCACCCTTTTTTTTAACATTTTTTCCCTTGTTTTCATTGAACTGCTGACCTACCAGGACCTGTTGCTTCCCCTTAACCAATAATCTGTTGGTCTCATTACGTTTTCCTCTCAAATCCTTTGTAACAGTTTTAACAGGCGACCTGTTTAAATTGTTACTCACCAATGTAGAGACCGCTTAACTGAGACTTACTCCATTGTGGATCATAGTAAATTTTTACTTAAGTAACCTACGTTAATTTCTTTAATCTTACTTAAGTTTTCTCCGTTAACATAGGTTTGGCCTTTGATATTTATGTTAATATTTTATTTTCTTTGCATAGAGCTTCTTGATAACTTCTATTTTTAACAC
>NC_043000.1:41147497-41152497 GCF_006345805.1 Octopus sinensis
CACACACACACACACCACACACACAAATCTCTACCTGTCTCCCTGCCTACTTATATATACATTTACTACAACCTATTTATCTGCTTTTCTTTCAGCCTAATTACTTTTCTACCCACTTTTCTATCTGTTATTTCCACTTTCCTATATACCTGTCGTTTTACCTGGTATTTTGAGTTACGTTTTTTCATCTCTTCCCCACTTACAAATTATGTATGTTAACAATGTAATTTTATAAATGATGACGTTTTGCTGCATTAAATCAGCCATATGAGAAATTTATGCTTTTCGCTCCTTTAAATATCTTCTATCTATGCATTGAGTCAAACTTCTGTCATCTGTCTACTTAAACTTTACCAGCTTTCAGTGAACCAATTCATCAACTGGCAGGATGGTAGTGTTATTTCAGAAATCCTTGGTATGGGTAATCTTCTTGAACCTGGACAGTAAGCTGGTGGTCCAGGATGTGAATGTAGATGGCTGTTTAAGTCCTGACAGGAACTGGAAAACCATATTTCTTCAAACAGCTAAAAGGATTTCTGGGAATATCTTGTGAGTGAGTGATTGGAATTGTATTTTCTATAATCTTATTTATTTTACTTCTACCTTCGGATGAGAGACTCTGTCAAGAATACTAGTTCTTTCTTTTTTTGACACAGTCCATTGATAGTTTATCCGGATTTTTCTGTTTCATTTCTACCAACCAACCAACTAACCAAACAAACAAACAAACAAATTTACGTACGTACGTACCTACCTACCTACTTACCTATTTCTTTACTACCCACAAGAGGCTAAACACAGAGGGGACAAACAAGGACGAACGGATTAAATGGATTACATCGACCCTAGTGCGTAACTGGTACTGAAATTATCGACTCCGAAAGGATGAAAAGCAAAGTCAACCTCGGCGGAATTGGAACTCAGAACGTAGAGACAGATGAAATACCTATTTATTTACTACCCACAAGGGGCTAGAACAGACAAACGGATTAAGTCGATTACATCGACCCCAGTGCGCAACTGGTACTTAATTTATCGACCCCGAAAGGATGAAAGGCAAAGTCGACCTCGGTGGAATTTGAACTCAGAGCGTAACGGCAGACGAAATACGGCTACGCATTTCGCCCGACGTGCTAACGGTTCTGCCAGCTCGCCGCCTTATTTACCTACTTACCTGCCAACACACTACGTTATTAAGCTTAAAACACACAACAGAGATGCATGTGTGAAACCATTTGTTCATTTGTTTAATACGAGTAGACATTAAGTGAGCGGACATGAAGATCCGTATTTCTTTGAATTAGTAAATAAAACTACAGATTATCTATAAATAATTCAAACACTCCAAGACACACAGACACAGACACACACACACACACACAAACACACGCACGCACAAGCACACATACACTCACACACACACAGAGCAGAAGGCAAAAAACACATACACTTACAGAATCAACTACACCACGCAAAATACATCCACACAGACACATACACCAGAACTCGCATAGCGATATGAATGCAGATTCATACACACATACACGCACATACGCACGCACACTTTGTCTGTTTGTCGATCAGTTTGTTTGACTGTTTGTCTCTCTCTCTCTCTCTCTCTCTCTTTCTTTCTCTCTCTTTGGGTCTATCTCTCTATTTCTCTCTAATGCAATTCCTCACAAAACCAACTACACCACACAAACATGCGTTCACACATACATACACACATGCCATACAAAAGAACGCACACTCACATACATACAAGAGCAAAACACTCCCCTTTTCCCGCGTATACACTTGCATCCATAAAACTATACAAATATTAAAACTGAAGCCAGGAAAGAGACAGATCAGAAGCTAACCTGGAGTAGAGAGGGCATGTCATTGAAGATGTCGTGAATGGCAACGAAAGAACTTTAGCAAACACAATTGATTGATTGATTAAGCAAACAATCGATTAGTTGGTTAAATAACTAACCAATTGGCGAATAATAATAATAAAGAAGTGAAATTGAGCTTGCGCGTGAGTTTATAGTTAGCATAAAGACTCTCCCTAGTTACATGTATACACATACTTACATACATACATACATACATACATACATACATACATACATACATATCTATCTATATACGCTTGTATATGTGTAAGATTGTGTTTGCGTATGTGCTTGTGCATGCGTATGTACGTATTTGTATGTGTGTGTTTGTGTGTGTGTTACGCTGACGCAAGCCAGTATTCTCGAGTGAAGTTTCCTGCAATATTCAAATAAATATGTATGCAGAATCATAACCATATGTTTACATACGAGGAGGTACCCAAAAGTAACCCGAAACGCGAATGAAAATAGTTGCAGTAAAATCTGTCTCGCCTTCTCACAGAAGATCAAATGCAGTCACGACTAAATGCGTGTCATGAACTGAAAGAACAGTTGGAAGTTGATCCGGACCTTTTTTCGAAGGTCATTACTAGTGAAAAATATGAAGATGTGAAGCGGTTAAGCAAAAAACGACGGAGGCATTGAAAGGCATCACTTTCAGAGTTCCAACACTGTATCGAATAGTGGAAAACGCGTCTGAACCGATGCATAGCTTCAAATGGAGAATATTTTGAAGGCGATAAAAATGTAAATATGTAAAACTAAGTGAATGAAATAACATTGCAAAATCAGGGGGGTTTTTGGAAACCCCTCGTGCATATAGACAAGTATCCATTTGGATAATACTAACGATCAATATATTAACTGAATGCCTATAATTGTTTTATGATAAACCGTAGCTAACGCTTAAGAATGAGTATGACCCGTTGCATGTTTCAGTGGTAACCCAGTGGATGTAGATGATGCCTTTGCTATCGAAATGGAGGATCACTGTGAGCTTCCCGATGGACTTGTTTTGCCTGGCCTCTTGTGCCAATGAAAAACAGATGCTCGGCTCACACAAGATAATCCATAAGCCGCCTGGAACATTTCTGTAGCAATGAATTGAATGGCGAGCATCCAAATTGTTTTCACGTTTCGACTGCATTCTAGAAATTAGCTATAACAAGCAGTATTTTGTAGGTTGAGCTCAAAGTGCTACAGCCGTCTTCTTCAATCTGATATAACAAAAATTGACAGTTGGTGTATTGTAATAATGACATACTAAAATTACATCAATCTATGACAGTTGTAATTGCTTCTTTTAAATATACCTCAAAACTGCTCGAATGAAACTCGCACTATAACAACGTGGAGGCACATAGCCTAGTGGTTAGAGCAGGGAGCGCGGGTTCGAATCTCAGACCGGGCGATGTGTATGTTTACACCTAAGCTCCACGCGGCTCCAGCAGAAGTAATGGCGAACTTCTGCTGACTCTTTCGCCACAACTTTCTCTCATTCTTTCCTCCTGCATCTTAGCAGCTCATCTGTGACAGACCGGCGTCCCGTCCAGGTAGGAAAGTTATACGTCATTGAAACCGGGGAAACCGGCCATTATGAGCCAGGCATGGCTCGAGAAGGAACAAACAACAACAACACTATAACAAAGTGGTTGACAAAACAAACAAACACAAATTGAAACGGTCTTCATACGATTACTAAATCTGCTAGAAATACTGACATCGATATAATCGAGTTTAACTGCAATCCGAAAATACGTTAGATGTGTACCATTAAATCTAGAACAACTGTTCTGAGTTCACTTATCACTGAGGTCAATAACCCTGCCATTCATTTTTATGAGACTCATATCATACAAAAGCTTAGTGAATTACTGGTGGTAGGTCGTAATAAATTAAATTTTATCGTCGAAATAATACACACACACACACATACACACACACACACACACACACATACACACGCCCACACGCATACACATACATGGCGCAGGCGTGGCTGGTAGGGTAAGAAGCTTGCTTCCCAACCGCATGGTTCCGGGTTCAGTTCCATTGTGTGGCATCTTGGGCAGCTGGCTTTTACAATTGTCTCAGGCCGAACAAAGCCTTGTGAGTGGATTTGATAGACAGAAACTGAAAGAAGCCCGTCGTATATATATGTATATATTCATGAATGTGTCTTTGTGGCTGTATTTGTCCTCTCACCATCACTTGACAAAAGAGCGATTCGGCGATGACGACCGATAGCATAAGTGCTAAGCTGACAAAGAATAGGTCCTGGGATCGATTTATTCGACTAAAATCGTTTAAGGTATTGCACCAGCATGGCCGCAGTCAAATAACTGAAACATAAAAGAGTAAAGGAATAAAAGAACATACATATATGTGTGTGTGTGTGTGTGTATTCTGTTTCCAAAGATGAAATCTGAACCAAGGTCGACTTATCAATTTCTCCTACATAGGTCGATATTTTATTTTTCGTAAGTCCGAATCAAGTACTGGGTTTGTTGCAAAATATGTAGCCTTGTGGCTAAGTTAATAATCATTATTAAATCGAGGTCGAGTTACAAAGAAAATGTTTACAATGTTTGATAACCAAGAAGAAAGAAAGAAAGAAAGAAAGAAGGAAAGAAAGAAAGAAAGAAAGAAAGAAAGAGAAAGAAAGAAAGAAAGAAAGAAAGAAAGAAAGGAAGGAAGAAAGAACAATTACTAAACAACCACTAGAAATCAACTGATATCGTTTCAGCCAATGGTTGCCGAAGAATTTCTCTTGAGTTTAGATATAAGTTTATCTCTTGTTACATATTTATATTAGTTGTAGGAGATAAACATTACAAAGACAAATAAGTTCATTATGCGTTTTGTCGCTCTTCATCACACACTGTGATAACAGAACACTCATAAGTGTGTATCCGTGATCCAGTTGTTTGTTTGTTTATGAGTATATTATTTGGTTTGCTTTCTTTTTTCTTTTTATGTGTTTGAATATTGATTTGATAGAGTCAATAGGGCAGCGAACAAAATGCCGTGTGGTATTTGAATTCGAATCCTGCTGCGGTCAACTTCATCATCATCATCATCACCATTTAGCGTCCGCTTTCCATGCTAGCATGGGTTGGA
>NC_043000.1:41157497-41162497 GCF_006345805.1 Octopus sinensis
TACGCCTTCTTAAAATCTAGGGAGACATGTGTGGTAGAGTTCTTTTTCATTCTGACAGTATCTCTGACAGGTGGCGTGGAGCTTAAAGCTCTGATCAGTAGTGCAACTGCTTTTACAGTATCTGTCTTTTCCTTTGCCAATGATATTCATACCTGGTGCCTCAGTTAGTTGAGCATGATTCGAAGCGTTAATTTGGTTGTTTGGCTAATCTTGATAATGGTACGATAATTATGGCACTGTTGGGGACTGTTTTACTTGGGAATCACAGTGATTATCTATAACATTATTAACAACGAAGAAGCCTGTATGTGGTCACCATACACACTAGATACAGCAGCTAAATCTTCCATGAAAATAATAGTATATTAATTTGGTTTCAAGGTCAGAGTTATCAGGTGGAAAGACAATATTATCAGTCCCAGTACATGACTGGTATTTTATTTTATCGACTCAATATGGAAGAAAGAAAACGGATTTGAACTGAGATCACAAAGTATCGAAACAAATGCCAGAAAGACATTTTCTCCGATCATCTAACGATTCTCTAACGCCTGTTCGCCGCCATAACAATTTTCTAACTTTTCTCTCCGATCCTCTAACGCCTGTTTACCACCATTAATATCCTAAAAATAACGACACTTTAATAACACCTTGCAGTTGACGTTATCCACGGAAAAAAGAACAAAAGTAATAAATTAAAATTAACGAGATTGTCATAGATTGATCGCTTTTGGGTATAAGTCTCCTGAGTCCGGTCTAATTTAGAACGAAGAGAAACAACAGCAACATTTATCGTAAAGATAAATGGTTGGTCGGAGTCGATAGAACAGTGCAGACACCAGTCTAAGAGGTCAGTGGTTTGTATCGAGTACGTATCGGCGTTTGTGATGTATGTGTCTACGACCAAAACAGATCAACTGTTGATGAGTTTACGTATCGCTGGCTGATATCACACCACAGTGTCAACAGCATCAGTACGTTCGCGCTGCACTGACGTTAACTTGGAGTTGACTACAAGTAGGGAGTTACAGCTGACGGAAATGATTAATATAGTTCACCATTATAACCCAAAACACTAGTAACCATGGTGAGTTCAAATCTTTACCTGAATAAATAATCGTTCTTTTTTGCACGAGCAATTCTGAGTTAAAATACATACATCCCAAAGATGGAGCCTTGTATCTTTGTTGGAAACGGGCTCCCTCCTCAGTGGAAGATTTATAATAAGTAAAAATAGAAGAGACATGCATACACACACACAAACACACACACGCATATTTTATAAATGTAAACAATGTTATCCATGAATTCACATACACATACACATAAATAATGTAAGCGATATGTACGTATGTACACACATATACATACAAGTGAAAACATAAACACAAACAAATTCTATTTCACTTTTATTTTTATTTTTATTTTCATTCCTTATTTATTTTATTCCTTATTTCCGATTCAATATTTACTTTATTTTATTATATATTTATTTTATCTTTATTTATCATTTATTAGTTTTGTTTTATTTTTGCCCCTATATACCTTGATTTATATACCTAAATAAGCAACTTAGAAAGGAACATATATACAAATACTCATGCATATTGATGTATAAACTATTGACATCCATACTTGCTGCGTGTATATATATATATGTATATATAAATATATATATATATATATATACGCATGTGCATACGCACACACTTACAAAAGTATGAGTATTTGTTTCCTTTTTATTTTATTTTATTTTATGAACATAAATTTATTACACTTTTACTTTGTTTTATTCGTTATGTAATTTTACTCTTATATACTATAACCCATTATTCATAATAATAATGATAATAATAATAATAATAATAATAATAATAATAATAATAATAATAATAATAATAATAATAATAATAATAATGAATATAATAATAATAATAATAATAATAATAGTAATAATAATAATATTATTATTGAATTAAAAATAAGATTAATAATTTTAACGAATGTGTGCAAACACTCATATACACACACACATTATAAACATGACTATATATTCTGAGTATTCCAACGGACCATAATTTAATCCTTGTAGTGTTCTTGGTGCACCCTTATGATTTTCCATTCAAGTTTTTTTTTTAATGCAAAATTATATATTTATATATCTTTTGTAGATTTAACTTTGTGAAATGAAACAATTGTAGGTGAATACGTTAATTAATTTATAAATTCATTTGTATCCATTACATCTCTCTGTTTTCAAACTTAATAATACTATATATATAGTTTTCATTTGAAAACCCCACTAGAATGGGAGAAAGCGCTAATGAACTAAGTGATATGATATATATGTAAAAAATGTAATATATAAATAAATATCTGTAAATACAAACCATCCGATCTTCCTATTACCTCATTTCTTCTAATATATAATACCTGTACATCATCTCCAAACCTTCCAATATATATATATATATATATATATATATATATATATATATATATATAAGGTTGAAAAGGAACACACGAGTTGATATATATGGAAAAAAGGTCAAGATAGAAAATGCTAAAATAATTTTATAAAAATGTTATTAAAAACATTTCAGTACCGGTTTCAGTCATTGAGACTTTTTCAAATTTTTGTATAGAAAACAATTAAATTTAGAAATATTATAACATTTTTTTTAAAAGAATATTTGTATAGTGTTCAAATACAAGTGGCATTTTCCTTGTTTCTGTCTGTCTCTGTCTCTTTTGTTTACTCTTGTAGGTTATATTCTTTAAAAAAACTTTTAAAATTATTCTAAATTTAATTGTTTTCCATATTAAAGTCGAAAAAGTCTCAATGACTGAAACCGGTACTGACATGTTTTTTATAAATTATTTTAGCATTTTCAATCTTGACCTTTTTTCCGTATATATACATGTACGTATGTATATATATATATATATATATATATATATATATAGATATATATATATATATGTGTGTGTGTGTGTGTGTGGTGTGTGTGTGTGTGTGGTGTGGTGTGTGTCTATATATATGTATGTATGTATGTAGTGTATGTAAATGAGTGTGTGTGTGTTTCTCTCCCTTTCTCTTCAACTTTTTCCTTATCTATCAATATCTCCCACCTTCTATCTCTTTGTCTCTCTCTCTCTATCTCACTCTCTTTCTGTCTTTCTGTAGACACAAATATGTTTACACACCTGTTTCCGAATTGTAGCTAGGATTTTCGTTTTGTTATCCTCGTTTAGCTCAACGTTAGCTCCGACTTAGCCGGCTAAAGATAAAAATTCTAGTCAACTTTATTCCATCATAATTCTACATACTTTGTGTCTCGATTCAATTATAAAATGTGTTTCCTTTTCAAATAAAGGTATGATGGAAGTTTGGATGCTATTTCCGGTAAACCGAGCAAACATTATCGGATACCTTGCTCATACAGGGATCCACCACATTAGATGACGTAAAATTGTTCAGAGGACACTGGTTTACAACAGATAGTAGAAAAAAAATTGAACTTGGCAATGGAATTCAACAAAATATATCGTTTTCATTGAGGCATTTGCAGCAGATCCTCTAAACTGGTAAATTTTCAAGTATAAAATTACTCAAGTAATAAATAAACCTAATCCGTCCCTCCCTAATAATTCTTCTTATCTAGATTAAGTAGAAATGAGATAATCATCTTTTGAACAATTTATGTCTTTCCGTTAACAGAACGTTATATATTTATTTATTCATTTATCTTTAACTTGGAGTCACTCATCTTCTCCAGTTTTCGAGTAGTAGCTCGGAATGATATCTGTAGCGATTAACAAAATAGTTAAAAAAAGAATTCTTTATGACTGGAGTTTGACTTAATCTGCTGTTCGGTTTAACACCCGTGCTACGTCAGATGTACACCAAAGTGTAGTGTAGATTTTGCAAGCAAAGCTTATAAATTACGTAACAATGCATGAAGCTAACATTGAAAGTTGCTAAATATTGATTCATGATATATGAACTAATATTTAACAACTATATATACATACATACATACATACATACATGCATACATACATACATACATACATACATACATACATACATACATACATACATACATACATACATACATACATACATAATCATTACGAAAGCTCCATTCCAAGACGATCTACAATCATTCTGATAAAAAATTTGGAACGAAAATAGGGATTTCAACCTGAATGCATCATGGTTAAGTACAATTGAGAGAGAATACTGTACCAACACTAACAGTAAAACATACTAAATTGATGCAGAAACCTTTGCTATAGCAGTAGGTAAACTGCATTAAGGGAAGGCACCTGGAAGGGGCCGAATAGTTTGATATTGTTACAAGAAGCTGACATTTTATAGAAACCAATTGATATGTATGTTCAAAAGGACTACGGAAGGTCAGACTGATATACCAAATTGACTTGCTACAGCAAGGACAAATCTTGCTACCAAAAATGAAATCACCGAGATGGCAGGAAACTACCATTGCTTGTCTAAACATTATGTACAAACTGTACACAAGTTGCCTCAACTAATTCCTCCAGGAACATTGTGAGTCGAACAACATTGTGACTGATGAACAGGCTGGTGGAAAGAAGGGAATGTGGAGATGTGCCGAAGAACTTTTAATAAATGATGGTGTACTGTCTGAAGTAAGAAAACAACGCAGAAACTTTGTAACAGTATGGCTTGACTATAAGAAGGCATTTGACTCTATCTCTCATTCATGGCTGTTGAAGTGCCTACATCTGGCAAAGGTATCTAATAACTTAATTGATGCTATAGAGAGACTCACAAAGACATGGACAACTATTCTTACCCTCACAACTTAAAATAGAATGATTGTTTCTAATAGTTTAGGCATTACAAAGGGAATATTCCAGGGAGATAGCCTTTCTGTACTTCTTTTTATTTTGGCACTGAATCCATTACTGTTCCTACTGCAGAAAACAAATGGTAACATGTTAGGATCTTC
>NC_043000.1:41167497-41192497 GCF_006345805.1 Octopus sinensis
ATACCTGTAATTCAAAAGGTCATCCATGTCACACTTTATGTTGTTACACTGAATCTCCCTGAGAGTTACGTTAAGGGTACGTATGTTTTTGGAGTGCTCAGTCACTTGCACGTTAATTTCACGAGCAGGCTGTTCCGTTGATCGGATCAACATAACAACCTGTTCTTGAAATTAATGATTGGATCAACTGGAATACTCGTCGTCGCAACCGACGGAATGCCAGTTCTTATACATACCCAAACACTCACATCTTTTTTTCTTCTGTTGGGATCATATTTTTTCTACCATCCATACCTCTTATAAAAATTGCCATTCTTCATCCCTTTTTTTTAAATTGGCTTGAATGTTTGGCACAATCCCACCAATTTTGGTGGGATTAAATTAACTCCAGTTCCCAACTAATACTTATTTTATCGACCTCAAAAGGATGGAAGACAAAATCGACTCCGGTGGTGTTTGAACTCAGAGCGTAAAGTCGGAAGAAATGCTGCTGAACATCTCTTCCGACGCAGTAACGATTCCGCCAGCTCACCGTCTTATTCCTGGTTTTCAAATTACCAGCGCCCTTGATAATCCTTTCCTTAATCTCTTCCCTTCATCCAATCACTGCTCATTGATTATTTTGCCATCTTTGACTGGCTGTTTAAGTATTGTCGCATTGTGTCCTACACATCTTATTTTTCGCTGTTATCCTTCACTTTACTTATTCTTCACTATCTTTCCACTTTCCCTCTGCTCTCTCTGTCTCTGAATGTCTGTCTGTCTATCTGGCTCTCTCTCTCTCTCTCTCTCTCTCTCTCTCTCTCTCTCTCTCTATCTCTCTCACATACACATACACACACACACTGTTCCGGCTATCATATTTCTAAGTTCCGGCATTCAACTTTCTGTTCCTTGAAAAATAACAGGTAGAGATAAACTAAATAGTGACGAAGAGAATTTATGCCTTCAAAGATACGCATATATACATATTACATACACACACACACACACACGCACACACACACTCACTATTGTCAAACGAAATATTTGGTATGTCAGAAAACATCACTTCCCAACGTAGGACGCTATACAAAAACGTTAGCTTTTTTTTCTTTTTCCATACGGCAAAATGATTTCTTCCACTTTTAAAGAGCATATATCCACAAATTATAAGCGCAAATCGCAAGATTCCTCGGATCCTACTTTTGACGTAAACTGTGTTGTCTTAACCTGGTTTGAGTGGCTTACTTTTCAGCTTTGTGTGCCTTAGTTTGCTATTTTACTTGCTTCCTTTCTGAAGTCATTTGACACTCGATCGATTACACTTCAAGTGACAAGGTTGAGACTAGTAATGGAAAGTGAGGTATGATATTTGATAGGTATTTTGTAGGGTATAATGTGTGGGTAGTGCGTAGTGGGTAGTGAGTGGTGCGATTTGGTTGTATGTGTATTTGTTTATATTGCTTTTGTTTAGATATTAATATATACACGTTTGAATATACATAGATAGAAAAGCAAATAATTCAAATTCCGCCATGTCACTATTCCAGAAATCCGCGACTAAGTTCCGTCATTCATCTTATTATTCCTTGAAAAATAGAAGGTAGAGAGAAACTAAGTAGTGACGAAAAGAATCTACGTCTTCCATGATACGCATATATACATATTACACACACACACACAACACACACACATGCACACACACACACACACACACACACACGTATGTATATATGTGTCTAAGTATGTGCAGGTTTGGTGAAGTGAACAGGGAAATGCAACACAAATCTTGAGCGTATGTGTATGTATTGATCGCTAGCCACTAAACCTTTTTTTTTAAATTTTCTCTCCCTGTTTATTCCTGTGTTCCTTCCTTTACCTCGAAAGGTAAAAGACTTTCTCACTCCCGAGCGTTAAACTAATACATCTGTTTGTTGTTTACACACCCGTTCTCCTCTTTTTTTTTTTGTATATATATCTTAACAAAGAGAAGGGCCCTGTCAGAGAGCCCTGGTCAACCTGGGCGAAGTATGTGGACTCCTTCCTCTCTCTGGTAAATTGCACAATCACTCTATTAACTGTAGAAAGCGGAATCCCAAGATTTTCTGTGATTTTACGCTGACTATGTCCACCTTCAGATTGACCCACATTATAGCCTCTTTGAAATTCAGACAATTCCAAGGCTTCTTTTGAACATTGCATGATTATTCAGTCACATATAGAACTTGAAACGTAAAAATGTCAATTCATAAAAAATATAAACCTTTACAAGTTAGAATAAACATAAAATGATGTTTATGGTGTATCTATTTACTGCTATCATGTCTATATATATATATTATAGATGGGTGAATGAATTATCCTTTGATTACCGCTAACAGGACAAACTCAATAAACAGTTACCAGGGTAGCAAAAGCTAAAGGTATGTTTCTGCCAGTGCTTACATTTGTAAGATCGCTCTAGAAGTGTGTTAACAAGGTGATTCTTAGAGAAAAGAATATGGAAGATTTCAGAGTTGCAAATGTTACAAAATCCTTTGCCCTTGTCATACAGTAAAGATATGGACAGGATGAACCAATCTAACTTAAAATCCTTATTTTTGTATTTAAGATACCAAACCAATTTACTTAGCCCTGTGCTATATCGTTTACTGCTATCCCTAAATGAAGAATAATTATTGGAAATTCTCTTAGATAACTGACAAGGGCAAAGGATTTTGGAACATTTGCAACTCTGAACACTTCCATATTCTGTAGTTTTGTGGTTTTGCCTTTTTCGGTGGATTTGGGAATTAGGATAGTTTTCCCTTTCGTGAGCCATTCAAGCATTGTCTCTTGCTCTGCTAGTATGTCGTTAAAGTTTTCAGCCAGTTTTTTGTGTATTCCTGTCAGATATTTTAGCCAGAAGTTGGGGATCTTGTCGTGCCCAGGTGCCTTCCAGTTGCTTAGTCTTTGCAGTGCCTGGGTGACCTCTTCAGTTGTTATAGGGGTTCAGAGTTGCTCAGGTGCTAAGTTCGTTGTTTTCATAGTCCTTTTCTAAGGTTGTTCATTCGCCGATCATATTTCTTTCCAAAATTCTTCCACTTCTTTTGCTGTTGATGCTGCAGTGATTTTTATTTTTGCCAAGTTCTTGATAGAATTGTTTGGGGCTGGAGTTGAACTGTTTGTTTTGTTCAAAGAAACGTTGGTGTTTCTCATATCGGCGGATCCATTGTGCTTTGGCAAGGATATCTTGCTTTAGCTTTTCTTTTACCTCAGGTAAATCGTTTTCTGTAATGTTGTTTTTGCACAGTATTTTTGTTCTCTTTATGTTGCTTAGTAGCGTTGATTGTCTACTAATTTCTCTTTTTTCTATTTTTTGTTGATAATATTTATCCACAGGGTTTGTTTGGGTGGTGGTACTCCTGTTTGGATGGGTTTGAGGGAGCATCCAGCTTATTTTTTGGCTGCAGTGGATGCTGCATATATCATGTCATTTAGCTCAGTGATTTGATTCTGTGGTTATAGTAGAAAAGATTATTTATCGTCATAAAAACTTAGAAACTTCGAGAGAACATGAAATAACAGGAATGATTTAACGCATTATAGTTATAGGTAGTAGCGTGTAAACATGCTGCTGGACAACTAAATAAACCAAGGTTTCCGTGCGTTTGTGCCGTGTATTCTTTTTAGAAATATCTTTTAGTCGATTTAATTGCTCTAGCTTGCTTTTTTAGCTGTTCAGAAACATAAGATACCGATCAAACGTTTGTGCTACTTCCTCTATGGAGCAAAATTTTAAAACAAAGAAACATTCTTTCTGTGTGTGTTGGCGCAAGTGTATCAGTGTTGCAAGAAGCATAATTCTCAACAACATTGTTCCAGGTTCAGTCCGACTGCGTGGCACCTTGGGCAAGTACCTTCTACTATAGCTTCGGACCGACCAAATCCTTGTAAGTGGATTTGGTAGACGGTAACTGAAAGAAACCCATCGTATGTGTGTGTATGTGTGTGTGTGTTTGAGTGTGTGCTTGTGTCTGTGTTTGTCCCCCATACACTGCTTGAGAACTGGTGTTGGTGTGTTTATGTCCCTGTAAATTAGCGGTTCGGCAAAATAGAATAAGTACCAGGCTTTAAAAAAATCCTGGGATCGATTTGTGTGACTGCAGTCAAATGACTGAAACAAGTACAAGATATAAGGTAAAAGATAATAGATGGTTTTATTTTTTGCCCAGTCAGCAGCTGAAGAAGGTGTAAAAAGATTTTCAAAGCGAAACTGTTTATCGCAGTCATCTCCTACCACATAATACAAAAGGCGTAATAGAAATGAAAAGTAGTTGCAGTGGTATTTGTCGCAACTACAGCAAAGACTATGAGAACAATAGCAGTAGCAAAAGCACCAACAGATCGATGATATGTCGGTGAAAGAAACTCGAAAGATCATTTAGCAGAAGTTAATTTTGCATTGTCATCTAACCACATACTCCAATGAAAAGCGATAACGGCAATGATAATGATAATAACATCAACAGCTACGGTAAAGATACACCAAAACGTATTTCGTTTCCCAAGATCTAAACCGTGTTTGATTTCATCGCATTAAACAATACGTATGAACATTTACAAGAGGCGGAAAATTACATTAAAAGACTAAAACAAAAAAAATACGCTCGATATACACGACACCTTTAAAACCTAACAGAAAGTAAAAACTGTTATTCATAGATACTTATCGACAGCAATACACAAGCTAGAGCGCATGCCTTCAGATTATGCTGAACTCTATTTAAAAAACAAGTAGCAAGTTACTAAGAATGCGGATACATCAGAATTGTTTTTCACCTAGAAACCCTAGCTCAAAAGCACTCCATCGTCCCTACGAACTGAAAATTTCACAATAATATTTATTTGCCTAAGATGGAGAATTATCCCAGTAAAAACCTCTAACGTATCACGAGAACTAGACATCAGCTGGGAGCTGGAATGTGTGGTTTTGGAAGACCCTGGCAAGCTATAGGGACTATAATGATTCCGAAAAGAAAACTTCGTTAAGATGGAGTTGGAGATTTTGATATAGATGAAACCTGAGTCACTCAACAACATTCTCTACCACACAGAGATCCAAGAAGAGCAGTGACAGTAGGTGGTTGTGAAAGATGTAAAGCCTCGATGCAACAACTGTGGAAACACTAATCATCTCAAGACATTCTACCCCCAACAGCAACAGAAATCCCTGCTGAAAGAAGGCCTTCATTATTACCATCACAATTTCAATACCGACAAAAAATAACAACAAATCCAACACAAAAACTACAGAAACTACAAGTCACCTTCAACATTTACAAGTTTTATCTGCAAAAGAAAGTAAGGGTGGAGAGAGAAATGCTGTGTTCCGGATAATTTGAAAGTTATGTGAATGTTGTGAGAATGGTTCGATTGATTGCACCTACTCGAAGTATGCAAACTGAAAACAGAGAGGGTAGAGGAGCTCTTGCTATGATACACTTGGGAATCAAGGTGACTCGGGATCTGTGAGGATTCCTTGATTACCCCCTCAGTGGAGTATCGCCAACTACTGGGGAATTTTGTTGTATTTATCTTGCTATTGTTCTCAGTGCTTACATTTGTTTAAGTAAGTTCCCCCTTTACTTTGTTCCTGTAATGTCTTAAATAGCATTTTGGCAGCCCCTGTAGCTAATAACAAAAGTAATAACATTACTATTATTGTAGATTTGTTATTTATTTATTTATTTATTTATTTATTTATTTATTTATTATTATTATTATTATTATTATTATTATTATTATTAATTTCCTTTTGACGCAGTTTTTATATAATCCCATTCTGTATTTTCTTGTACTGTCCTCGATTTTTATCAGCCCTTGTGGTTAATAATGAAATAATTCTTCTTATTATTATTTGTATTATTCTATGTAAAACTTTTCAAAGATATCCTGTTCTGCCTGAATAATACATACATACATACATACATACATACATACATACATACATACATACATACATACATACATATGTACACACAAACAGAGATATTCATGTGTGTGTGTGTGTGTATGTATATGTGTATGTACAAATGTATTACACAAACACAAACACTCCCATATACGTACCCGTGACTGCTTATCTTTATCTTTGGCTTGGATTACTGTAGGTTTAGTCGTGGGGTGTTTAAAGGGTGGTGCATGTTTAGTGACGGGTTTATCGTGTCTCTCAAGCCTCGCACGTGCCTTTTATGACACCGGTAAATTTTTATTTGTTTCTTCTTCTTCTTTGTCATATTCTCTGCTTTATATAAGTCTCTTTTTACTTTTTTACAGTGAGTAATATTACTATTTCGAATATGACACTACACTGGCGTTCGGGATTATTGCCTGCTTGTCAGTATGTGGCTTACGTCTGTGCGTGCGTATGTTAAAAATATGTGCATGGTCTGTGTGTTTGAATGTGTGTGTATATCTGTCTATTTATCTATCTATCTGTCTGTCTGTCTGTCTATCTATCTTTCTATTTATCTTCTTTCCTACCTACCTACCTACATATTTACATACACATACACTTATAGACTCACATATAGATAGATAATGCAGGAGTGGCTGTGTGGTAAGTAGCTTGTTTACCGACCACATGGTTCCGGGTTCAGTCCCAATGCGTGGCACCTTGGGCAAGTGTCTTCTACTATAGCCTCGGGCCGACCAAAGCCTTGTGAGTGGATTTGGTAGACGGAAACTGAAAGAAGCCTGTCGTATATATATATATATATATATATATATATATACGACAGGCTTCTTTCAGGCTACCTTTAGCAGTTTCCTTCCTGATTAAAGTGTGTGTAGTGCTGATCGCATATGGGTTATCCAGTCCGTCTTGATGCTGTCGGACATCTATTCGACAGTATGTTTAGAGAAGAACAACGAGTAGTTCTCCAAGGGTCTACTAATTTCAGGTTATAGCTGCAATTCATTATTCATCGCTGCCTGTTGGTCCACTGTTTGTCTATCGCTGCAGGACTTTTGGAGGACGGAAAAGAATCTCTCCAACATAAAATCTGTGTGAACATATCATGATAAAGTCTTAGCACAGAGGATACTATATCCTTCTGATCTCGAAAGGTAAAATCCGCTAGCAGAAAACTTGCTATGTATTGTAGTTTCAACATCTGAATGAGTTATCAGTCAATGGATTCTTTAAATTCTTTTCATTGGCCACTTTGGAACTCCGGCTTCAGATTTTTTTCTTGAGTTTACTTTTTTAGTCATTTCCATCAGTGAGTATAGCTGCAAGGCAATAGAAGTACAGAGTTGCAAATTTCAGGTTATGACAAACGGCCACATCTTCCCGAAGCTTCTGGTTCTGAGCCAACGAATGCTCGCCTTCACTTCATTTCCTATCACGAGGCAGTTCGCACGCATAGGTCGTGTTCTACTTGACATTACACCAGCAATAGAATTTTCTCGTTTGTTGTTCCGTGTGGTGGAACGAACAGTCAAGCTGCGCTGTCTGGCCGATCATATGTAGAGTTTAACATTTCAGCGTCATCAACTTGAAACACTTGCCTGCTGCCAATTTTCTACGTGACAAGTCTAGTAGATTCAGATTTACTTGTTGGTTTGTCAGCGATTGCAGCTTGCTACCGTTCTTCCACATAACAATTGTATCAGCTTACTTGCTGGTCTGATGTGACTAACTGCATTTGTTGTATAAAATCCCTAAATATCCCTTACATGACACTATATCGTCTTAGAAAAAAGGTCACATAGGATAATGTGTTCAGAGTTCCAAGCACATAGAAATCAAATGGGATGTTCACGATTCGAGTACCTTTGATCATAGGTTTGTTCAATCAATGCTGACTTGAAGCTGCGCAATATCAAAGTCAACAACGGTAGATCGAGGCAACTTAGGTGCCTCTATATGATTAGGTGACCTACATCAAACTGTACCATATAAAACTGCAGTAGAAAATAACGCGATGGATAAAGTGATCTCAAATTTAATGCCCATGGGAATTTTTTATAAGTAAAAGCGAAAACGGAACCAAAAATTGGCCTGCTTTATCAAAATTGTCTTGGGGCTAAACAACAACGACGATAACGAAGTTATGGAAAACAATCTTGTAAAACAAACTGACGACAAATCACAACGCAAAGGTAACAAAATAAGCTTTCGTCTGACCTGATTGAGATTATAAAGCAAAGGGAAATTATAAGAAAAAAAGAAAATCGGACAAAAGAAAGCAAGTACAATAAAATGTTAAAAATCCTTCCTCAAAAAGAACAAAATAAATATAAAACAAAAAGAAATATATTTGATATCAAAACGAAACAGCTATAAATTATAGCTATTAAATACAATGATGATAGCTTGAAACATAGAACATTTTAGAAAAGCATGCTTGTAACTGTATATTTATGTGTCTTTTTAGTCTTTTTTAGTTGTTTTTCTTTTTTTCTTTTTAATGGTTGATGTTTAAAAGATGATGACATCCCAGCAACCAACAATAAAATGTCATCGAGCAAATATAACATAACATTCGTTTTCCCACTCCCTGCCAAGTAAAACCCTAGAGTGACACTGCCTCCACACTTAGATCGTTACAAATATCAGATTATATCACACCGTGCCACACTACACCATATAAAACCAACCCATGCCATGCGAACAATACACCACGCCATTGCTCGTGTCCCAACGCTCTGGAGTCTAGCGACTCGTCGCCACACAATTTTAACATTGCACAACAAAACACACCGCAAGGAGGGAGCTTCGACAGTGTTGCTTGATCTGCTAAAAACAGCCAACAAATCTCCCTCTACTGTTTTATAAAAAAAAAAAGGATGCGTTAGATAATGTGCTTCTGTGTTCCCTGGACTTAGGAAAAAAATTATGGTCATAATGGAATATATTTAATCATTGACGTAAAACAACACTTTAACAATGAGCCAGGTAGATTTGCAAGAAGTAGTTGAATCTTACTCTAACTACATTATGCCGTCTTTATAAAGTGTAGGGCAAATTGAATAATATAGTCTAAAGTATATCCATCCCCTTCATAAAATATGGGATGGCGACGACTGGAATGCTTCAGATATACCGTATTTGGATGTTGTGTTATTTTATTCTTGATTTTTAACAGAAAAAAACTGGGAGCCGACGTACTAATGGAGCAATGCTAAACCATGAAAAGAAAAACTTTTGTACCAAGATTTAAACATTGAATTAGGAATTCATCTTATGCACAAGTGTGACTTGCGGGCAGATACGATAAGTCTGCTCTATCTGGGCTAATTTAGAGCTAAACAACATTACAAGTAAGTCAATATAATAATAGCTCGACCAGCTTGAAAGAGAATGTAAATCTTCCTGAAAAAACAACTTCATATTTTAATAAAGAAAGCAGTGAAGTATAATACAGTTCAACGTCGACTACTTACGAAAATAAGAAGGATGGCCATAGTTAGAATGCCTTTGATTAGATGTCTGCTCGTTTGGGTTCTAGCTGGGGCTAAACAACAACAACAACAACAACAGCAGCAGCAGCAACAACAATAACACACTGTCCATATTTTACTACAATGTAGCAGAACATAAGACAACGTGAAATTTTCACAATATAGTCACTGGGTTTACAGAAAATAATAGCTACAAGGCAGCAAGCTGGCAGAAACGTTAGCACGCCGGGCGAAATGCTTAGCGGTATTTCGTCTGCCGTTACGTTCTGAGTTCAAATTCTGCCGAGGTCGACTTTGCCTTTCATCCTTTCGGAGTCGATAAATTAAGTACCAGTTACGCACTGGGGTCGATGTAACCGACTTAATCCGTTTGTCTGTCCTTGATTGTCCCCTCTGTGCTCTGTGGGCAGTAAAGAAATAAGAAAATAATAGCTAAACCACCCTTAAATCGAACATTACTACGTTAAAAAAAAAGATACATAAGAAATTTAGTTCTCATAAACAAAAAAGATACGATAGTCAAGCCTGTAACGCTTTTGATGATAGTTCTACCCGATGAGGGTGAACCTGGCGTTAAATAACAACGGCTACACGAAAAAATTATATACCTGTTATAGAGGGAGCTTCTATGAGGTGTCCAACTTGCTAGAAGTAGCGCCCATTTTTTAAAAATCATACTGCACTGACTTAAAAGGAGATGTCAGATAATGAAGTGCTGGGTTCCTCCTTCGGGAAAATAAGGGATAATCGCAGCTGGAATGCCATTGACTATAGGGATGTTCTGAGGCGAAAAGACATCAATAATAACAATAGAATCACAATATGTTGCGCGCAGTCATTTGACTTGCTAAAAATAGTAGTCAGAGTTCCCACAAATCAAAACACTCCCGCGTTAAAGAAGAACAGTAGATGATGATGCACTACATCTTAAAACACTGTGAGGACGCGTAGACTAATGGTTAGGGCGTTGCCACGATCACGAAATCATGGGTTCGATTCCCGGACTAGACAGCGCGTTGTGCTCTTTAGCAAAACATTTCATCTCACATTGCCCTACAATCACTTCGACATCAGAAGTGTGACATTTCATGCACATCCACAGGTAATGGCAATTTAAGGGAGTGAGCAAATGTGCAGCACAACCATTTTATCACTATACACAAATCATCTGAGCAATTTGTTCAGAAAGAAACAGCAGAACCATCTTTCTCGGATTCGAGAGATTATCATTATTTAAATATCTGAAAAAAAATGAGATGTTCATGGCTAGAATGTCCTACATTTTCATCTTGCTCCTTCAGTGCAGGCTTGAAGCTAATCAACAAAAGTATAGTTACACACCAGAACTCTATTATGTAACACTTCTCGGAACTAGTTGACCCCATGTTATCCCCAGCTACACATACCAGACGTACAAGATTAAATGCATATGTGTGTGTATGTGTATTTGTGCGTATGTGTGTTTGTGGTGTAAATGTGTATGCGTGCAAAAACTACATACGTATACTTGTGGAACTAATAGTTTTGTCAAAATGAGGCTTATAGATAGTAATTTTATTGCTTATAGACCTCGTATTGACAAACGATCTAATCCTTATACCACCATCAAATATAAGAAAAGAACTTCGGCTGTTTTGAAAGAGTGTAACACAAAACAATGAAAATTTCAGTTTATTTACTGATATGTATTTATGTATGTATGTATGTATGTATGCATGTATGTATGTATGTATGTATGTATGTATGTATGTATGTATGTATGTATGTATGTATGTATGCATGCATGCATGTATGTATGTATGTATGCATGCATGCATGCATGCATGTATGTATGTATGTATGTATGTATGTATGTATGTATGTATGTATGTATGTATGTATGTATGTGTGGATGGATGGATGGTTTGTTGGTTGGATGTATCTAAGTAGTCGCATAACAGTCGGAATCAGGTGAATTCAACGAGATGATATGGTATTTGACAACCGGCTCAAATGTCTTATAGTGAAATCTAAGTCGACATTCTGTGACCTAGCTGTATCGGCCACGCAATTTTACACATACTATTTCCTCTAAACGTTAAGAATATGTACCTCATCAGGTGTTGATAGTTTCTTTCTTTATTTCTCTTTTGACCACCTGTGACATTCTACCGACAATAATGTCATGATATATATCTTCTTTTCTTTGTCTCAATAAAAATTCTACGTCACATTTCATTTTAAAAGTGGCAGAATAGTTTCAACTCCAATTGACTTTTTATTTCCAAGGTTTCTAGAGATTCAGTAGAATATAATATATGTCCACATAATTTTAATTGTTTTGGAGATAAGATTTTTGTATAAATCTGTTTATATTTCAGTTTGTTGAGCGTACAAGACCCGTTGACGTAACTTCTGTTACTTCAGAGTATTCATACAGTATTCACAAGATTCCAGCTGTTGATACTATTTATGCTGTTTATCTTGTTACACCTAGGATAGCCCTGATAAAAACATATAGTCCTCTGATCAAATGTATTCCAACGGGAATCATTCCTTCATTCTTTTTTTCAGACATAAATGGCGGTGCCCCAGCATGGCCACAGCTCGTGAGCTGAAACTAGAATCAAACATATGTCTACTATTTGTCGTTTCTGTATTTCTTTTGTAAGAAATTTGAGGTGAAATCGTCAGATCGTTGTTGAACCTGCAGAGGGTCATTCTATTGCCAACATTAATACAATATCTAAGACTGCATATTCTAACTTGGCGTCAAAATAATTTGTTTCGTTTCTAATCATCTCCTGTTTTTTTTTTTTTTGTTTTAGTAATATTATGGACAGCAGTATTTATGTGGTTAAGCCTGATAAAAGCTGATTGGTTCATGAGATAAGGCAAGAGTTTTTTTTAACCGTCCAGTGTTTTGTCTTAAATTAAAACCATTACATAGCTTCAAGAACTCTTTTGTGATGATAACTTTCACCAATCTCGAAGACTCCGTAAAGTATGATGGATACAGCATACTATCGTGACTAAAAGATAAGATAAGATAAAAACGCAAACACAGACGTATGCACTCGCACACACACATAAATGAGAGTAATTAGTGATTTAAACATTGGCAAAAATAAATTGAATAACCGAGTGATTAACTAAGCAATCGATTAGTTAGTTGGTAAAGATAACTAACCGATTTACTAATAGTAAAGAAGTAAAACTGAACCAGTGCGTGTATTTATTTTTGGCATAATGACCCTCCTAAGATACAAAAAAATAAAAACAACTAAATGTAAAGGAAGGTATAATCAACTAAATATATTCTAGTACTCTGTTGGGGTTTATTTTGGCAACTTTAGAAGAGTAAAGAACCCAGTTAGCATTGGTGGGATTTGAACTCTGGATGCACGTCGTGAAATGCTATAAACTTAATTTATTTCTATCACCTTTTTTGTTTTTCCTTTTTTATTTACACCTAAGCAGCCACCCATTATTCATAGCTGGTTGGATGGGTGTTAACATGGCTGGCTGGATGTATTACAATACAGATTTCGATTAATATTATATAACAACATGAATTCAAAGTAGAAATATATAATAATAGAATAAGAAGCACACCTCCAGACGGCTATGCATACATAGACTCACACATGGAAACCAAATATTAGACACCACACAATGAATGAGACAGATACAGAAAGACAGACAGCGGTAAGTACATACACATCATTATTATAAGCACTGTGAAATGTAAAGCACCAACAATATAGTACATGAAGTATTATAAAGCTTTTATATATTGAATATAAAATATAATTAAAAGGCGAAAGTAAACAATAACGATGACAAAAATATGACAAGAGTTGCAGTAAAGTAAAAGAAAATACAAAAAGAACAAAACAACGATAGCGGTTTTTGGGTGCGGTGAGGCGCAGCGGGAGTAACAAATGAAATGGGAACAAGGTGGACTCACTGAAATTAACAAGCATCAAGAACAACGCCATGATCAACAACACGGCCATAATAAGGAACGACAATAGCAAGCCAATGACAAAGAAGTCTGCGATGTAGTTGCTAGGTTTGCTAGAAACACCAGCCAAAATTCCCTCCACTTAAACTCTGCGGCGTTTAAAATTAACCTGGTTAATGTGATTCTCTCTCTCTTTCTCCCCTCTCTCTCTTCCTTTGTGTTTCTGTTTATATAGATATATATTTATATATAGTACGTTTAAATATTTGTTGTGCAAGATTTTTTATGTGAAGTCGTGTGTTGAAACAGATATTGTTATATTTCGGAATGGTCATATTGCCAGTTTAGCCAATAAAAACACACGCACTATATATTTGGTGTTATTTTGCTTCAGTGATATTTATTTTTTACATTAATCTTAATCTTATTTCGGCCAGAGTTCTTTCGTCACACTCCTGTGACCGCATCAGTGGTCCTTTGTTTTCTTCTTTCGTATTTGTGTCTCTCCTTATTAACCGTCAGCCATTTTGTATTTCTATTGTATGTCTTCATTTGCGCATGCTTATATCTCTATGTGCGTCTATGTTTATTTAGTGTGTGTGTATGGGGGATGCCTGTAATATTTGTATCTTCTGTTTATATACATTCATGTAATTTGTATTTTGTTTTTGTTGTTGTTGCTTTTGTTCTAATTTTGTTCATGTGTTTACATCCACCCATTATTATCATTACTATCATTATTATTATTATTACTAATATTGTTGTTATACATACATACAAGCATATGTAATGATAATAATGGGTGGATGTAAACACATGAACAAAATTAGAATAAAAGCAACAACAACAAAAACAAAATACAAATTACATGAATGTATATAAACAGAAGATACAAATATTGCAGGCATCCCTCCCACACACACACTAAATAAACATAGACGCACATAGAGATATAAGCATGCGCAAATGAAGACATACAATAGAAATACAAAATGGCTGACGGTTAGTAAGGAGAGACACAAATACGAAAGAAGAAAACAAAGAACCACTGATGCGGTCACAGGAGTGTGACGAAAAAACTCTGGCCGAAATAAGATTAAGATTAATGTAAAAAATAAATATCACTGAAGCAAAATAATATATATATATATATAGGCGCAGGAGTGGCTGTGTGGTAAGTGGCTTGTTTACCAACCACATGGTTCCGGGTTCAGTATCACTGCGTGGCACCTTGGGCAAGTGTCTTCTGCTATAGCCTCGGGCCAACCAAAGCCTTGTGAGTGGATTTGGTAGACGGAAACTGAAAGAAGCCCGTCGTATATATGTATCTATATGCGTGTGTGTGTTTGTGTGTCTGTGTTTGTCCCCCTAGCATTGCTTGACAACTGATGCTGGTGTGTTTATGTCCCCGTTACTTGGCGGTTCGGCAAAAGAGATAGAATAAGTACTGGGCTTACAAAAAGAATAAGTCCTGGGGTCGAGTTGCTCGATTAAAGGCGGTGTTCCAGCATGGCCGCAGTCAAATGACTGAAAGAAGTAAAAGAGAAAAAGAGAGAGAAAGAGAAAGAGAGAGATATAGGTATATATAGAGAGAGAAAGAGAGAAAAAGAAATATGTGTGTATGCATATATATATATATATATATATTATATATATATATATATATATATATATATATATATATATATATATATATATATATATATATATATGATGAAAGTAAACAAAGTTTGCTTTAGAAGCGTTGAGATGTATTGAAAGATACAGATAAGGATTTTTTTAAATTCTCAAACTCATGATAATGCTAATACTATGGACTCCGCCGGTTACGACGTCGAGGGTCCCAGCTGATACGATCAACGGAACAGCTTGCTCGTGAAATTAACGTGCAAATGGCTGAGCATTCCACAGACACGTGTACCCTTAACGTAGTTCTCGGGGATAATCAGCGTGACACAGAGAGTGACAAGGCTGACCCTTTGAAGTACAAGTACAACTCATTTTTGCCAGCTGAGTGGACTGGAGCAACGTGAAATAAAGTGTCTTGCTCAAGGACACAACGCGTCGCCGGGAATCGAACTCACAACCTTACGATCATGAGCCGAATGCCCTAACCACTAAGCCACGCGCCCTCACTTTGCTAATACTATAGCATGAACAGGATAAACTATCCATATATTGCAGAAAAATGCAAGACGCGTAATCACAGGGATGTGAGTTCGAGTTTCATGGCTGGCTGGCTGGCTGGTAACGATTTTTTCTGCAATATGTGAATAGTTTATCCTATTCATGCTATTGTCTTAGCATTATCATACGTTTGAGAATGACAAAGTAACACCGATCATATAGTCATATTTGTATTAAGAAAGACTCAAACGTATATGGAATAATAGATATGTTATTGTTTGGATTCTCGCTATTTTGCATGCACCCCACCAATGATTAAACAATATTTAGAAATAATTTTATTTCTAAATATTGTTTAATCATTGGTGGGGTGCATGCAAAATAGCGAGAATCCAAACAATAACATATCTATTATTCCATATACGTTTGAGTCTTTCTTAATACAAATATGACTATATGATCGCTGTTACTTTTTGTCATCCACATCGTACGACCCCAGTTACATCACAGACATTTAATGCTAGGCCCCCGTGTGCAGCATTTTTTCCTTATAAAGAGTAAGTTTCGACAACACATGTGATTCACCGGTGCAAGCTGAATTTGAAACCCCGCAATATATCGAGGTTGTTTTCTACCTCCTTAGTCAAAGCTACCTCGACGGAAAGGCTCTTGTTTACAGAATTCATCAAATGAATTACCTGCTGTTGCTTGCTGAGGTTTCCCATACAAACAATAGTTAATGTAGAAACACACAATAAGGTCGAAACACTGCATTCTCTCAAATTCACCGTACACCGATGAATCGGGTGTTTTAACATCACCTAAAACTGCACATGTTTTCCGATGACGAAAAAACTCAACTAGAGTATATGTTTGACGTTGCACTCGACCGAAGGAGGAGTGCGCAATTTTGAAGTAACCCGCCAATTTTATGAGCTGTACTCTACTTTTGAGTGAATCTTACTCATGGAGAAATTCCGGTATTAGGAAGGTTTTTTTCACGGTCGAACAAGTTCGGCTTTCCAGCCGTTAGTGAAATTTAAAGTCACCTTATCAGACGAAGAAGCTACTTCAATGTCGCCCTACTGATTATAGTTTGAATGTCGTGAACTGCAGTATGATGGTGGAATTATTTGAGGTTAATCTTGGAAGAATTAAATTTAATAAGCCATGTCTTTCCACATTGTACGACCCAGGTAACATCACAGAAATTTACTGCTAGGCCCCAATGTGCAGCATTCAGGAAGAATGACTATAAAATACGGTATTGGCAAATACGTTAACAAGAGAAGCTATTATTTTGTCAGTAACTGATAAACAGTAGGGTAAGCCTAGTTTCCAGGACGGAGCCTTGTGGTAAGCCTGCACTGATTTCATAAATGTCAGAAGTTCATCCCTTTAGTGTATCAGTCTTACAAATGAGTGATACACTGAAATTTAGTAGTTGAAACTAGTGGGTATGTCTGGTGAAGATGACCTGATTTAGTCAGTCATCGAGCTTGGAAAATAAATCATACAGGCATGCATGCACACATAGTGCATACATGCATACATCAATATATGCATACATACAAACATGCAGGCTACAAACTCGAATGGAATACTCCCATAAAATCTTCCATCAAGTGTAAATATTGTAGAAAAAGTGTAAACACACACGCGCACGCACACACTATCCCCTCAGCACACAAACACGCACACACACACACACATATATATATATGTATATATAAACACACGAATAAAAAGTACTCCATCTTTTTGTTGATATTAACGGAAAAGTAAACTATAGTAACACGTAAATTTGCACATATAGATTTCCACACACACACACACACAAACAGACACACATGGGCACATACATACACGTGCACACACGCACATACACACACACACACACATACTGTGGTGCTGATTTCGGCAAATCAAAAATTAAAGGCGATCATATTCACTGTGGTATAGAAACCAAATTATTATTGATTTAAACATTAAAATCCTTGTACAGAACGGCAACAACTATTAGTTTGAATTCTTTTAAAGTTTGGAAAATATTTTGAACCCTCTTTAGAATTTGAAAAATTTTAGGTCAACCATTACGATTGCATGAATTCTAGAGCCCCACCTCCATCGTTCAGGAAATTTGAGGATGGTATAATATATCTTTTTATTTTCAGTGTACACAGAGGGGCTGTACATATGGCTTTTCTGTGCACCTTCAGTTGAAGTTTTGACTGTGTTTAGGTTCTGGAGGGATGGTCTTTCCATATTGGTGTTTATCTTTGTCATTGTGACAACGAGGAATGACGAAAAGTGTGGTGATCAAACACAATACTGTGTCATACATACATATACAGGTTCGAGTATGCCTCAAGCATATTTGAACTTATATACATACATACATACATATATATTACACATCACTGCTCAGCGCTACTACTTCGTACATACATATATATATATATATATATATATATATATATATATATATATTAAGTTAACTTACGTTGAAAGTCAAGGACCAAAGTTTGCTTTAGAAGCGTTGAAAATGTATTGAAAGATACAGATAATGAAATTATTTTTTATTCTCAAACGCAGGATAATGCTAATAGCATAGCATGAACAAGATAAGTTACCCGTATTTTGCATAAAACTCTGTCGGTGGCCAGCCATGAGATTCGAACTCACATCCCTGTGATTTCGCGTCAAGTGCTTTACCATTAAGCTAAACTGCCCTTCGACAAATTCTTCTGCAAATTTAGGACATATTAATCTAGCTATATAAGACGCTATGGTTAGTTTATCTTGTTCATGCAATGTTATTAGCATTATCCTGCTTTTGAGAACAAAATTATTTCCTTATCTCTATCTTTCAACACACACACACACACACACAACACACACACACACACACACACATATATATATATATAATATATATATATATATAGATATATATATATATATATATTATATATATATAATATATATATATATATATATATATATATAATATATATTATATATATATATATGTATGTATATATGTATGTATGTATGTATGTATATAATGCATTTCTAAATCTCTCAGAGAGAATTATACAGTAGCAGCACGTTAAAGAGATAGTATGCTGTCAACTTAATTTGACAGTCCCATGAAAGGTAAGAATGGTACTGCTATTTAGCCCTAGGAAACACCGTTTCCTGTTGGCCTTGACAATTTCCTGTGTTCTTATGTTATCAAAAGGGAGATAAGTACTTCTACCCAGAAAAGCCAGGCACCAGAAACTAGTTTCAGAGTCATTACTCATCATGAATCTGAAGTAGCATGGCTTGTTAGCTGTCGATATCTATTCGCCTTTGAAAACATATATATATATATATATATATATATATATATATATATATATATATATATATATATATATATATATATATATACTAAGACTCCTCCTCCAAGTGCTTGGATTGTACTTCGGCGTTACGTAATAGGAAATGTGAACAACAATGAGTTGCATCTTTTACAAATGTGCTCTGAGCTACAGTTGATTGTTGGGGACACTTTCTTTCATAAAGTTACCTGGATTCATCCAAGACCAAAGCAAGGTCACATGATTGACATTGCATTATCTCGGAAAGCTGACTTACAAGTCATGCGCAGTCTCAGCATATTGCGAAGTGCCGATTGTGATACTGATCACAAAATGTTTTGGGCTAAGTTCAAGTTCCGGGTTCGTAAGAAGATTCGTGGTGCAGGTGTACGAGTACCAAAAAAAATTGATGTAGAGCAGCTAAAACAACCACAAGTTTTGCAATTGTTTCAGAAGAGATGTAGCAATGATCATTTTCAAGATTCATGCCAATCTTTTCGGGATGGAATATATAAAATAGGATCAGAGGTGTTAGGTTTTAAGAGGTGACAGCACCAAGATTAGTTTGATTCCAGTGATACAGTGATAAATGAGGTTTTAGCAACAAAAGAGGGCCACTCATGAAAAGCTTCTCGACCCAAACGTTAAGAACAAAGTGTAACTAGAAAAGATGCACAAGTCTCAGAAAGCAGACTTGCAAAAAGATCTCAAGAAGCTTAAAGACACTTGGTAGAGAAATTTGTTCGAGGAAGTAAAGGTAGCCTATGACAGTAAAAACATTAAAAGTTTCTATAGTTTACCGTGGCAAGCTTTTGGACTGCAATTTTCATCATATGTTCCCTTGAAGTCGAAAGATGAATATGAGGGTATTAAAGATGCTCCTGAAATAATGAATAGATGGAAAGAACACTTTGCAGATCTTTTCCACAAACCTTCTGTAGTGAATATTAATATCATAAACAACATTCCTCAAAGAGAGATAGTACAACATATGAACGTTACACCGTCCATTTAAGAAGTAAATCTGGCATTATGTAAAAAGTAAATCTAGCATCATGTAAACGGAGATCAGGTAAATCTCTTGGATTGGATGGTATTCCAGTTGAAATTCTGAAAGCAGGTGTGGATCATATTTCATATGAAATTCATAACCTGATAACTCGAGTTTGGAATGAATATTCTATGCTACAAGAATGGATAAATGGCATTTTAATCTCTGTATACAAGGGTGAGGGTCCAAAAGCAGCGTATGGAAATTTTAGAGAGGTAACTCCCCTGACACATAACGGGAAGATACTTTCAAGGATAATGTTAGATCGTCTTGTTGGGAATGTGTGTCCACATGTGATTCCTGAAGAACAATGTGTCTTCAGACCTGAACGAGAAACAATGGACATGACATTTTCTATGAGGCAGGTTCAAGAGAAATGTTTAGAGGAACAAATTCCATTACACCTGGTCTTTATAGATTTAACTAAGGCATTTGACACAGTAAACAGGGAGGCACCGTGATTTGTTTTGTTTAAACTTGGTTGACCAACACGTTTTGTAAGTATCTTCAAGGAACTACATAGCAGCATAAAAACTCAGGTAGCCTTTAATGGTGAACTATCTCAAAAATTTTCGGTGAGCAACGGTATCAAGCAGAGAGATATTCCTGCCCCTACACGTTTCTCTATTTATTTTGCTGTATTAATTTGGTATGCTTTCAAGGATTGCAACAGGGGAATCGGAATCAGATTTCGGACACCTGGTCGTATTTTTAATCTGACCCGGTTTAACTGCAGAGCAAAGACTTTCAAAGTACTTGTACAGAATTACCTTATGCTAATGTTGTTGATTTGTTGGCACACTCAGAAAGGGATACGCAACATTTAATGGACAGATTTTCCACTGCATGTGTAGATTTTGGACTCACAATTAGTCTTGTGAAAACCAAAATAATGTTTACTCCCGTGCCAGGACATACACATTCTGAACAAAACATTTTTGTGAATGGAATAAGGTTAGAAGTCTTTGACACTTTTATGTACCTAGGACGCACACTGTCATGAGATGGTAGTCTTGATGCAGAGATATACTATCGAATAGGGAAGAGAAGGGTTGCAGTTGGAAAGCTCGAAAAGCGAGTATGGGCGAATAGAGGTATTCCCCTGCAGACAAAAATCAGTGTCTATAAAGCGTGTGTATTGTCTGCACTTCTTTATTCGAGTGAGACATGGACCGCTTACAAGCGTCATATAAAAATACTGGAGAGATTTCATCAAAAGTGCCTCAGACATATCTTAAGAGTCAAGTGGAAATGTTTCATACCAGTGACGGAGGTTTTAGGCATGGCACATTGCAGCTCAGTTGAACAACATGTTATCTTGTCTCAAATGAGATAGACTGGATATGTTATTGGAATGAAAGGCGAGCGTTTGCCAAGCGTCATATTTATGGTGAGTTCAACTGTGGTAAACGACCACGACATAAACCGAGGAAAAGTTATAAAGAATGTGTGAAAGAAAACCTGAAGAAACTAGATATGAAGAAAAATGATGTTCTAGATCGGAACAAGTGAAGAAATGCTGTTAGGAATGGATGCAATGCCTGGGAGGAAAAATGATCTAGCACTCTGAATTTAAAAGTGCCTGTCGCAAAGGAACAATTGGACCTGTAATCAATGGTGAACATTGGACATATATTATATGCGACCGTGTTCTGTTGTCATAAGCAGGATACGTGAATCATATGAAGTCATGTCACATGAAAATCGTAATGCCCAGATAGGTAATAATCTTGGACACCAACCGCCTCTTATTACTTGTGTCATATGTCAAAAAACTTGTAAGACAATATCTGGGCTTAAAAGACATATGCTAGTTCACAAAAACATTCTTTCAGAATCAGATTCCACAGGGCAAAGTTATAGAAGGAATTTGAATAATATATGTCACTTGTGTTTTAAACCCTGTCAGCAGCAGCGGGTCTTAAAAGTCATCTAAGGGCTCATCAACGGAGAGATTGTGCTATGTGATTGGGGTGTGGTGTGTGTGTGTTGATGGGACGGCTATCGTCTGTCAAGATGAAGCAATCATGTGTGTGTGTGTATATATATATATATTTCTTTATTGCCCACAAGGGGCTAAACATAGAGGGGACAAACAAAGACAGACAAAGGGATTAAGTCGATTACATCGACCCAGTGCGTAACTGGTATTTTATTTACCGACCCCGAAAGGGTGAAAGGCAAAGTCGACCTCAGCGGAATTTGAACTCAGAACGTAACGGCAGATGAAATACGACTACGCATTTCGTCCGGTGTGCTAACGAGTCTGCCAGATCGCCTTATATATATATATAAAGTTCATGAATGATTATGGGATTGCACATAGAAAGTTCATCTCCGATGCACAAGTACGGGCAAAGTTACATTATGGAAGACCAGCAATCTCTCATGCATACCAGCCTCCCGTCTCCACGCCACCGATGTTATTCAAGGGAAAGAAAAGGTCAATACAGCTTGGCACGAGCGGCGTCGCAATTCATTTCTACAACTGTGTGAACTGGAGCAACGTGAAATAAAGTGTCTTACTCAAGAGCACAACACACAGCCCGGTCCGGAAATCGAACTCACTACATGATAATAGTGAGCCCAACGCTCATATATATATATATATATATATATATATTCATGTATTATAAATTATAATGATAATGCTAACTAACGACTTACACTTCGCGCGTTTATTTCTTTGTACTTCTCACTAAAAGATCGATTTTTATTTTCAGGAATACCAAGGGTTACAATCCTTTCAAAAATACCTCTCTGAATCATTGTATTTGAATAATTTCCCGTAAACTTAATTAGCTAGAACTTGTATCAAAATAGCTAATTTTCAAATATCCAAAAATCACCTGCCTTCATTTTCACACGTCCAATAATAGACAGATTTTTTAGAAATCTATGTTTTACGTCACGTATTGTTTTTTACCTCAAAATGCACCACCTCCTTTTCATCGTAATTTATTTCTCTTAAAAAATTCTCAACCAAAACAAAACTTGTTTTTAATTTAATACTACCACTCTTTAACATATAAAAGAATTGCTCTCAGAAACAACTGGTACACAAACATATTGATTTAACTCACACACGTGTGCATACATACATACATACATACATACATACATACATACATACATACATACATACGTACATACATACATTCATACATACATACATACGTACATATATACATATTTACGTACGTGTGAGAGAGAGAGAGAGAAAGAAAGAAAGAGAGAGAGAGAGAGAGAGAGAGAGAGTAAGAGTATGCGTGTGTGCATGTGTATGTGTGCTTGTATTCATTGTACTAAAGAAATGTATTCTGTAAGGAGCGAGCGTATATCAAGAGGGCTGATTCTGTAAGACTTATTTGCTGTAAAGTATGCAGGGGTAAAGAGGTTCTAGATTTAAAGACTACAACTTACTGTGTACCTGACTTCAAGAGTTACTGATGAGCTGTTCCTATCATATATTTAAGTCACTGGTCGCACAGACGTTCTGGCTATATTGGTGCAAAGTTATGTCTCTGCAATCCGTGACAAAATATGCTTGTTGATATGATTGTTCCAAGGATTGCGCAACTTAGTTAAATCTGTTCAGCTGTCTAATTATTCTGTGGACAAGAGTTCTTATCGTCATCATTCCACGTATTTAGTTCATTATTTTGTCTCAGGACATTCACTGCAAATTCATTTAAGCCTGACCAAAAGTAACTTTCAATAATTGACACTGTACACACACACACACACACACACACACACACACACACACACACACACACACACACACACACACATACACACACACGCACACACTCACATACACATATACAAACGCACCCAATATTTCAATACCGATCTTGTCAGTTGGCAAGCATGGGAATAAAACTTTCAAAAGTAATAATTATTATTAAAATTATAATTTAGGGTATCTGAGAGATACCACCACGCTGGAAATAGCAGTCAAAACTTGACCCTAAAACCACATTAAATGTTCATACAGCACCAGGAGAGAAGACAGTGAGACAAAATAAACTAGCAAAAAAATTACTGGATAATTCCAGATCCCGGATTTCTGACTCCGCATAAGAAATGCTCTGCCTTCATGATTGGAATATACTCAGATAGCACATACATACAAATATATATATATGTATATATATATATATATATATATATATATATATAATATATATATATATATATATATATATATATATATATATATATAATATATAATATATATATATATATATATAAACTTAGATAAACTTAGATATGTTTCGACCAGAGATTGGTCCAGGCCATGTCTAAATATATATATATATATATAATAATAAATATTAGGGAATAAATCCAAATTTACAGGGAAAAATTCAGATTTAGGATTAAATCCAATTTTATAGTAAAATATTATATAATATTAATTAGAGACAAAACCACTATTTTGCAAAACAAACAAGGAAAGACTTAATCAATACATAAAATTTAATAAAAAGTAAAAAAACCGCCACTACAATTGTTTCATGTCTTCTAATGACAATCTTCAGGTGAATTCCGATTTTCAAATCAGTTTCAATTTATGAAGTCATAAATTGAAACTGATTTGAAAATCGGAATCCACCTGAAGATGTGTCATTAGAAGACATGAAACAATTGTAGTGGCGGTTTTTTACTTTTTATTAAATTTTATGTATTGATTAAGTCTTTCCTTGTTTGTTTTGCAAAATAGTGGTTTTGTCTCTAATTAATATTATATATATATATATTATATATATTATATATATATATACAACATACGATATACTTACGTATACGAACATATACATACATATATATGCACACGACCAGTTTAAATTGCCCGCCTAAAACTCCTCATGCGATATTGTCAAAATATCACCGCAGTGAATATAATGACGACATCTCTCTCTATATAAACGGCAGTTTGTCTGTCTGCGTGTCTGTGTGTCTGTTAGGTTGTACCCTCACTCTGACCACGGCTTTCAACCGATTCTGATGAAACTTGACACACACATAGCCCAATGTCATAATTCAAAACTAACGCAGCGAAAATTTTGA
>NC_043000.1:41194997-41197497 GCF_006345805.1 Octopus sinensis
CGGGTACATATATACTTATTTACATGCACATGCAGCTGTATATATACATACGCATAAATACTCACATAGTTTATACGGGCACACACATACACACATACAGGCATATACGTATATATATATACTTTTATATATATATAAGGATGTATTATAATACTATTCCACATATACAAAACAGCCATACCAACAATCCAACATACCTCCATCATCAGCTGCCTCACGGATACCATTATGGTTTCAACACCTGGGTAGTACCATTCAATCCGGCGGTGTCAACAGCACTAAAATAAGTGTTGTTTGGGAATAAACAAACCAAAGAAGCTACAACTATCAAACACATTTACCCTATGTACAACCGTATCGGTAAATAAATTCAATAAGTAAATTACAACCAACTCGTAAATAGATAGGTAAGCAACGACGTCTTTTACTGTTTTACTCAGCCATGCTGTTGTGGTCATGCTGGAGCACCACCGTAGTCCTTCCGATTTTCTCACTCTAGAGTGGTGATGTGATTTTTCACATCACCACTCTTGTATGTACCTCCGTCCAAGCTGTTGGCCCATTTGATTCCGCTGTTCTCGTCTGCCCTTCATGTCGGGCTGATGTTTCATCCAGTATTGTGGGGAGGAGGAGGAGAAGGACTGGTTCATTTTTGAAGACATCTACTTCCACCTTATGCAGATTTCTTAATTTTTGTGGCATAGCGTTGAAGAGCTGTGGGCCTTTGAACACTAGACTATTTCAGTACCTGGTCCTGAATTTAGATGCAGCAGATGCTACCTTTGGTACAATATAATGGCAACCAGTTTTGGCATTTGAATAACACTCAATGCCGAAATTAGGTACATGCCCTTCTAGAGTTTTTCCTGTGTAGATTATTGCATATCTCTCACGCCTTCGCTCCAGGAAGTGAAGTTGCAGTTTTCTAAGCCTATCACTGTAGCTTATCTGCTGCACTATTTCAGTCTTTTTAGTGTAGTGTATATATATTTGTATATATATATTTGTGTATATATATATATATATATATATATATAAATTAGAGAAAAAGTACTATTATACAATTCAAACAATGATAGACATAAGCCAAATCTTAAATAAAAAATAAAATATATTTTTATAAAACATAACTAGATCACAAAAAGTATAAAAATGAATAATCAATATATAAGTAAAAACAACTACGTATGTGTCATGGCCATATATATATATATAACACAGATTCATACACTACTTCTCAGCCTATTTTCTTTCATGTACACTCATACATATGGAAAGTTGAAAATACAAATAAATAAATTAGAAGTATCAAATTTCTAAATATCTCAGAGAGAATAAGCAGTGGTGGAACGATAGAGCAAATAAATAAAGTAATATCTAATATCTAAGAATCCAAAATATAAAATGGCCGTAGAAGTAGACGCAAAATCTAAATTACTGAAAATTTTTATGTTTTATATTAAATTTTGTGCTCATAAATAGTCCTGCATGTGTAGAGCAAAGATTTATGTTGGTTAAGAGCGAGGGATAAGAAACTAACTGCATTTATGATAGATTTGACTTTCAGTGTTTAATCGGAAGATGAATTGTACTGGTTTTCTGGTATTAAGAAACCGTCGTCTCTATAGAAATCACTAACTCTTTAGAGATATTTGACATCGAAAATATAGTCGTCGAAAACCATACACATATCGGTAGAAGCATACAACTGGCTGCAATGGGGTGGGGATTTGTCAGGCGAACGAAGTTGCAAGAGAAGAAATGAAAAACTTCAATAATTTTTCATTGATATGAAATTGAATTCGTTGATCATAAGATATTTCAATCTTTGAGATCAAAGTATATCAAAGGGGGCATGAGGGAAACCATTCTATGTTAAGGCTGATTTTATGTAGCATATGATTTTTTTGCAATTTTATTGTTTACTTTGATAGGGTTCGTGACACTTGTAGCCATTGTAAGTGAAGTGCGAACTTTTCTACACTATCATCTATGTCCATCTCCTCTGATACATATGATTGAAATATGTGTGTATCTACGTAGATACATATATACATAAATCTATATATACACACATAAGTAAAGAGGCATATATATATATATATATATATTCACATTCATAAACATTAATAAATTAAGGCAGTGAGTGAAAACTACTTGATAAACACATTAGTTTTGGATGAAGACTTTACAAATGAACAGACAATAATTATACGCTTCATATACAGCCGTCAAATACTTAACATCGCACACGCACACACACACACACACACACACACACACACACACACCACACACACACACACACACACATACAGACACACACGCACACACATACTTCGAAATATATCTTTGTACCTATACATATGTATACATTTATATATGTACATGTATGTGTGCATGTATATATGTGTGTATGTGTATATGTATATATATATATATATTATATATATATATATATATATATATAATATATATATGTACACATATATACACATAT
>NC_043000.1:41199997-41222497 GCF_006345805.1 Octopus sinensis
TCACTTCATAAAATCTAAGCAATTCGCTCTCACAGCACTGACCCAATGTAGATACGTCCTCGGGCAACCTGTTCGACGAAGCAACTTCCAGACCAGGATATGGAAGCTCGCGAACATTACAAAGTCTTTAGTGCATCGACCAGAAGTATATGGATGGACAATGGAATCATGAAGCCGAAGTGGACAGAGGGTAAAGTGATGCCCTGTCTGTTGATGGATATTTTGGAAGAACATGAGGATGAAACTTGCGTATCAGATTCTGACCCTGATAGTGATAATGAATTTAGTGAAAGTGATTTTCTGGCTAGAGTAAGATCGGACAGTAATACTGAAAGTGATGGTGATGATTATTAATCATCTTGAAATGACTCATGAATGTAACCGATGGTTCACAAATAATGTTGTCATCTTTGACAATTATATGGAGTATGTGGATGGGACGAACCCCAATGTATTACAAAATTAATGAAACTAAGAACAAATAAAACTATCGGGAAAATAAGATACAACCAGATAAGAATTAGGATGAAAGCTTAATGGAAATGTGTTAGTTTAAATGATTGGAAGGGTGCTCAGCTGAGATTTCTGACTCAACTTTAAAGCAGACTCGTACATCCATTGTTTTAATTCTGTGTATATACCTACCAAGAAATAACACTTGAAATGGATTATACAAGCCGGCATTTTTTCAATATTAAAATTATATGGCGCATTTCATAACGAGAATGTATAACAAACTGTTATGGTTTAGGTAGGATCAACTTTTGTTTACTTTTAACATCAACAACCACTTTGATGAAAATATTTGCATAATTTGATGTTTCATTTCATAGATCAACTCAAATATTTTATAGATCAACGCATCTTCTGTAATTATTTGCAATGGTCCAAGGTAAGATTCCAAAGTACCACTTGCTAGATTTTATCTTACCTTTATTCGACCCTTCAGCAATTCGTACAAAACAGTATATGCTGAAATATCTCACATTCCACGGGCTAAAAACTACTTCGTTTCAACTTTTTTTTTACTTCTAGTATTAAAAAGCACATGTAAACCTTTGTTTAATTTTCAATAAAAAGAAAGAAACGTTATATGTTCTTGGTGATAAATGAAAACTGTGAATGCGAGATATTATAGGTAAAGGTTCGTGACCTTTTGACTTTTGGTAACCTTTTCACAGAGTAAATTTACCTATCATTTGCATGAACTTGTGGATCTTGATGAGACAATCATTTCAATGGGTCATTTGAAATATTTTGTTGAAGAGCGTGTAAAGTTAGAGCCGCTTGAATTTCCATACCCCTAATTTCCTACCTCCAGCTCTAAAAGTGGGCGTGGTATCTCCGTCACAGTTTTGTTTTTTCTGTTGGCAACATCAATTTTCTGCCATATTAGACTCAGGGCTACATGAAAATGCCCATTAAAGTAAATCACAAGCGGTGTACACCATAACTCCCACTAGCCCATAGCCTAACATATATATATATATATAGCTTGGATTTTCATATATATATATATATATATATATATATATATATATATATATATATATATATATATATTTAAAGCTTGGATTTTCGTAAAAAGAAATCAACTAACTGATTCGCACATTACAAATACAATCTGTAAGCGAAACAGTAAAATTATACAAGACATTTCTCAAGTTTAAAATGTGATCTTATTTTCGTTATATACATTCCAACGATGGAACTTTGTATCGTTGTTAGGAACAAGCTCCTTCAGAGGCAGAATTTAAATGATTAAATACAGAAGAGACATACATACATGCATACATACATACATACATACATACATACATACATACATACATGCATGCATGCATGCATATGCATATATAGATACAAGCATCCATGAATGCATACATACATTCAGACATACATATATGAATTCATACGTACATACAGACAGACATTTGGCTGTCAAATCGTAGACGAGTATGACCATCACTGACAAATTATCTTATCCTACATGATGAGATAATACACATGCACACACACACACACACACACACACACACACACACACACAGAAATGCACTCCTTAGACATTAAAACTCGCATGATTCTAACATCATCTGGAAATCTTCACTAAAATAGTGATATCGACAAGCTCTACATAAGGTAGGGGATTGAGATAAGTTCATACAGCCTTTGAATGTCGCATAGTCTCTCTCAACAGCAGCAAAAATAAATACATTAACTTAGTGCTGAAAAGTGAAGAAAAAGAGAGTACTTACTGATGACCTCCCAAACAACCCCAAATCCGCTGAACTTGCATACCTCAAATAAGACCTGGAGGTGAAACAGTCAGCATACCAATAAAAAGATCATGCATGGGTAAGTTTTCCAAAGAAAATAGTAACATTGGCATGAAGTGAAGCCTCTCTTGGACTCGTGGCGGATTCATTACGTCACACTTCGAAGGCTATGCATTTACAATCCAAAGACGAGAGATTGCAACTAAATACCTAATCAACAAAAGAGACAGTGGAGCCCTTGGTGTTCCAAAATACGACGGTAAATGTAAGTCATGTTATATTGGAAGACATTACACATGTAATTAGCAGCGTCCCAAAAATGTCACCAAAGTTCTATCGCCTTATGCGACATGATGTTGTCGCAATATACAATGCCGTTCAGAAAAAAGACAGTCCTAGAATAAATATGTTATTGAATACTTTCACTAATATCAACACAACGAATGCCGGTGGAACATTCCCATCAAAACATCTGTCAAGTGTAAGCATAACAGGCTGGATATCTTTGTTTGAGACGGACAAGTTTAAGTATGTACTGTCATAGAGGTGAGCTGTCCTGATGATGTTAATATCTTGAAAATCGAAGAGAAAGAAGATAGTTATGGACAACTGCTTCGAAACCTCCATTTGCTATATCCGGATTAAAAATTTACATATATACCAATAATAATTGGAGCCCTTGGTTTTGTAGGTAAATACCTAATTTTCAGTCAGGATAAGCTTGGATTTTCATAAAAAGAAATCAACTAACTGATTCGCACATTACAAATACAATCTGTAAGCGAAACAGTAAAATTATACAAGACTTTTCTCAAGTTTAAAATGTGATCTTATTTTCGTTATATACATTCCAACGATGGAATTTTGTATCGTTGTTAGGAACAAGCTCCTTCAGAGGCAGAATTTAAATGATTAAATACAGAAGAGACATACATACATGCATACATACATACATACATACATACATACATACATACATACATACATACATACATACATACATACATACATACATACATACATACATACATACATACATACATACATACATACATACATACATACATACATACATACATACATACATATATACATACATGCATGCATATGCATATATAGATACAAGCATCCATGAATGCATTCATACATTCAGACATACATATATGAATACATACGTACATACAGACAGACATTTGGCTGTCAAATCGTAGACGAGTATGACCATCACTGACAAATTATCTCATCCTAGATGTTTAAAAAAATGGTTATCAGCAATGCCTGTGGTGAAATATAAAGTCAATAACAGCCTTCACAACATCGCTAAGACTCTCACCTACAAAGCCAAGTAGTCCAGAAACAGGCAACGACAAGTTTTCCGATCTCCGATTTTCGAGAGATGTCTAACCAAAGACTAACAGTCGCTTATTTCCAGCAACTGGGTGGCCGTTAACTCTGCTAATATCATCCGTCTTCGACAGGTTATGATTGTCGACCTACAGGCTATCCAATGAAAGCCACCCTTCTTACGAAGCAAGCTTAATATGTTTGGTGGTTTAGTCGCAGACGGCCCAGTCACGCGACAATTTTTACTAGGTTTCATACATACATACATGCATAGGTACGTACACATATGTATGAGTGGGTGTGTCAGTGTGTGCGCCCTCGTGTGTGCCTACGTAGATACATATGTGAATCGGCACATTTATCTAAGTTATCAACCAACCGTCAGCCAGAGAATTGCCTAAAACCCGAGCGGTTAGATAGAATCTGCTACTGTTATTGAGAAGGAATCTTTTTAAACATATAGGTATTAGGCAGGTTTGTTTTACTCGCTCTTTGCCTCTATCTCGCATTCTTTACACACACAAACACACACACACAAACACACACACACACATACACACACACACACACACATATATATATATTTGTCTATAAGCCATGCGATGACAGACATACACTCTGCAATCTAGTGAATGTGTAGGGATGTGTCCGGGTGTATTCATGTGTGTGTGCATGTGTGTGTGGGTTTTTATGTGGACGTGTGGGTTTAGGGTTGGATGTGGATGTGTATATTTTTCTTGTGCGGTGTGGTGGAGGTCGGGCGGCCCTTAATGGACCAACCATGAGGAAGACAATGATAATTTAAATTCAAATCCAATAGTGTATTTATGTCATAAATAAAATTACTAACTGGAACCCGGACATACATATGTGCCACTTCGAATCCTAATGTAAGCGTTATTAATAATATTATGAATGATAATAATGGTAGCATTAATGGTATTGTCAACGATAATGATGCTAACTTTAATAACACTTTGGAAATTAGTAGGAAGTAATATAATATACTATTGACTATGTATATTTGCATCTAGGTACTAATATGTGTATGTTTATTATCACAATATTAAGTTGAAAACCTGAAACATTGAATGTGGAACATATATATGTTTACTAATTTATATTATTTATTTACATTATTATGTATATGAATATTTTTATATGTATAGGAGTGTGAGTATATGCACTCATATGTATATGTATATCTCCGAAGAGGCCTTATGATATTTTTGTAAATGTCTGATTTATATCTATATATTGACCTACCATAAAAGACTAATATTGGTAAAATGAGACATACTTATCTACATGGCCGAAACAGCTGTAAGATGTAATCTATACTTATATTTATATTTACTTATATGTATTTTCTCTTTTTTATATATATTCTACTTATTATACAACATCACTCTTTTATGTACACTTTTTATGTATATTCCTTTATGTACACTGATTTGTTCAGCTTTTTTATGTTTAACCCTACAGTCTCTTATGTGGTGGTTTAATAAAGTATGTGATTGAGTATTATCTGGGAATTGATATTTGATTTAGATGTATTTCTCCATTTTCTTATCTTGTATTAGTAATTTGTGGTAAATCATTTTACCTTTGCCCATATAATACAGTAAAGGAATTGATTGCATCGCAATCCTTAACATTTATGTATTAACTTTGTTGGGTACTTCACTAGCAGTATATTGGATATATGTTATCCCATGGAGGGTTGCATTTACAACCCCTCTCTCAATTTGTATATATATATATATATATATATATATATATATATATATATATATATATATATATATATATACTGAGAGAGAGAGAGAGAGAGAGAGAACAAAGTGCACGTAAGCCGCTATATATATATATATACATAAAATAAATACAAAATGAAACAAGAACGCAAACATCCGGACAACTAAGTGATACAAAAAGGCACTACAAAAAATTCAGATAGACGATACAAAAAACAAGGACGGGTCATTCGAAGCATTTTATCTTCATTCAAGAACCCGATCATTCTCGCAAAAGAAAAACGAACCAAGATTCAACCAAATCAAAAAATAAACCCCAAAGCTAAGCGAACAAAGATAAACTAACCCACATCCATTACGCGCACACGCGCACACGCGCACACACGCACTCGCACACACACACATTCACATACCAACTTTTACATACACACACATATATTCACACAGAGTTGAAAAGCTGTTTAATTTATTTTTCAGCGTATAAATTTCACAATCCCACTACCAAATATGACATTACTCCTTCCTCATTCATCTATCACCCCATGTAACACAATCGAGATCGATAAAATAACTTAGCGGTTCGCCACAGGAGATCGATAAAATAACCTAGCGGTTCACCAAATGTGATCAATAAAATAAGATAGCGGTTCGCCAATCATGATCTAAAAAATAACTTAGCGGCTCGCCAACGAAGATCTATAAAATTACCTTCAGGTTTGCCAAAGGGGATGGCTAAAATCACTTAGCGTTTCGCCAAAGGAGAACGATAAAATAACTTAGCCGTTCGCCAAAGGGTTTCGATAAACTAACTTAAAATAATTTAGCGGCTCACCAAAGGAGATCGATAAAATCACTTAGCAGTTCGCCAAACGTAATCGATAAAATAACATACCACTTAGCCAAAGAAAGTTCATAAAATATTTTAGCGGTTAGCCAAACGAAATTGATAATATAACTTAGCGGTTCGCCAAAGACGATCGATAAAATAACCTTGAGGTTCGACAAAAAATGGATAAAATAACTTAGCGATTCACCAAAGGAGGTCGATAAAATAACCTTGCGGTTCGCCAAACGACATCGAAAAAATAACTTAGAGATTCGCCAAAGAAGATCTATAAAATTACCTTGAGGTTCGCCAAACGTGATGGATAAATAATTTAGCGGTTCGCTAAAGAAGCTCGATGAAATAACTTAGCGGTTCGCCAAAGGAGATCGATAAAATAACTTAGCGGTTCGCCAAAGGAGGTCGATGAAATAACTTACCGGTTCGCCAAAGAAGATCGATAAAACAACATACCACTAAGCCAAAGAAAGTCCATAAAATATTTTAGCGGGTCGCGAAAGAAGATCGATAAAAACACTTACAGGTTCGCCAAAGGAGGTCGGTGAAATAACTTAGCGGTTCGCCAAACGACATCGAAAAAATAACATAGAAATTGCCAAAGAAGATCGATAAAATAACTTAGCGGTTCGCCAAACGACATCGAAAAAATAACATAGAAATTGCCAAAGAAGATCGATAAAATAACTTAGCGGTTCGCCAAACGAGATCAATAAAATAACTTAGCGGGTCGCGGAAAGAAGATCGATAAAAAACACTTACCGGTTCGCCAAAGGAGGTCGATGAAATAACTTAGTGGTTCGCCAAAGGAGATCGATAAAATAGCTAAGCGGTTCGCCAAACAAGATCGATAAAAACACTTACCGGTTCACCAAAGGAGGTCGTTGAAATAACTTAGCGGTTCGCCAAACGTGGTAGTTAAAATAACATAGCAGTTCGTCAAACGGGACGAACCGCTGTTATTGATGAAACGAATTAGCGGTTCGCCAAACAAGTTCGATAAAATGACCAAGCGGTTCGCCAAACGAGATAGATAAATTGACATAGCAGTTCTCCAAAATTACGATAGAATGACTTAGCAGTTCGCCAAACGAGATCGATAAAATGACTTAGCGAAGGTAATCGATAAAATAACCTAGCGGTTCGCCAAACTTATTCCATAAAATAATATTAGCGCTTTGCCAAAGGAGACGATAAAATAACTTAACGCTTCACCAAAGGAGATCCATAAAATAACCTAGCGGTTCTCCAAACGTGATCGATAATATAACTTAGCGGTTCACCAAAGGATATCGATAAAATTATTAAGTGGTACGCCAAAGAAGATCGATAAAATAACTTAGCGGTTAGCCAAAGCTATTTATCGATTCACCAAAGGAGATCCTCAACAAAGGAGATCGATAAAATAGCCTAGCTGTTCGCCAAACGTGATCGATTAAATACCCTAACGGATCACCAAACGTTATCGATAAAACAACATAGCGGTTCGCGAAAGAAGTTCGATAAAATAACTTAGAGGTTCGCTAAAGGATAGCGGTTCTCCAAATAAGATTCCTAAAATAACTTAGCGGTTCGCCAAATGGGATCGATAAAATAACATAGCGGTTCGCCAATGATAACCGATAAAATAATCTAGCAGTTCGACAAACTTAATCGATAAAATGACCTAGCGGTTCGCCAAAGGAGATCCATAACTTAGCACTTCACCAAACGTGATCGATAAAATAACTTAGCCATTCGGCTAAGAAGATCGATAAAATAACCTATCAGTTCCCCAAAGAAGATCGACAAAATATAGTAGCGCTTCGGCAAAGGAGAACGATAAAATAACTTAGGGGAACTATGAAATAATCTAGCGATTCGCCTAAAGTCATCGATAAAATAACCTAGCACTACGCCAAAGGGTTCCATAAGATAAAATAGCGGTTCGCCAAAGGAGATCGATAAAATAACTTAGCGGTTCGCCAAACGAGAGCGATAAAATAATTTACCGGTTCGCCAAAGAAGTCGATAAAATAACTTAGCGGTACGCCAAACGTGATCTATAAAATATCTTAGCGGTTCGAAAAACGAGAAAGATGAAATAACATAGCTGTTAGCCAAACGATAACGATAAAATAACTTAGCGGTTCGCCAAACGTGATCAATAAAATTACTTACCGGTTTGCCAAACAAGATAGATAAAATGACTTAGCGGTTCGCGGAAGAAGTTCGATAAAGTGACCTAGCGGTTCACAACTCGCGATCGTTAAAATGACTAAGCCGTTCGCCAAACGAGATCGTTAAAATGACTTCGCGAATCGCAAAACAAGATCGATAAAATAACTTAGCGTTTCGCCAAAGAATTTTGATAAAAAGGCTTAGCGGTTCGCCAAAGGATATTGATAAAATAACTTACCGGTTCGCCAAACGTGATCGATAAAATAACTTGCGTTTCGTCAAATAAGATCGAAGGTAATCGATAAAATATCTTAGCAGTGCGCCGAAGGTGATCGATAAAATAACTTAGCGGTTCGCCAAACATCATCGATAAAATAACATAGCGGGTCGCCAAAGAAGATCGATAAAATAATATAGCGGTTCGCCAAAGAAGATCAATAAAATAAGCGAGTTTCGCCAAATGGAATCGATAAAATAACATAACGGTTCGCTAAAGGAGATCGATTAAATAACTTAGCGGTTCGCTAAACTTAATCGATAAAATGACCTAGCGGTTCACCAAACAAGATCCATAAAATAACTTAACAGTTCGCCGAAGGTGATCGATAAAATAACTTAGCGGTTCGCGGAAGGTGATCGATAAAATAAACTAGCGTATTCGATAAATAACCTAGCGGTCCTCCAAACGTGATCGATAATATAACTTAGCGGTTTGCCAAAGGAGATCGATGAAATAATTTAGTGGTTCGCCAAAGGAGATCGATAAAATAACTTAGCGTTTCGCCAAACATTATTGATAAAATAGCCTGGCGTTTCGCCAAAGGAAATCGATAAAATAACTTACCGGTTCGCCAAAGGTGATGGACAAAAATAATTAGCGGTTCGTTAAAAAGGTCGATAAAATAACTTAGCTGTTCGCCAAACATGATTGATAAAATAACATAGCGGTTCGCCATAGGTAACAATAAAATAACTTAGCGTTTCGCCAAAAGTGATTAATAAAATAACTTAGCAGATCGTCAAACGGCGTCGATAAAATAACTTAGCGGTTCGCCAAAGGATATCGATAAAATAACTTGGCGGTTCGCCAAATGAGATCGATAAAATAACTTAGCGGTTCGCTCAACGAGAATCGATAAAATAACATAGCGGTTCGCCAAAGGTGACCGATAAAGTATATTAGCGGTTCGCCAAACTTAATCGATAAAATGAACTAGCGGTTCGCCAAAGAAGATCCATAAAATAACTTAGCAGTTCGCCAAACGTGATCGATAAAATAACTTAGCGGTTCGGCAAAGAAGACCGAGAAAATAGTTTAGCGGTTCGCGAAAGTATCGTTAAAATATCTTAGCGGCTCGCCAACGTCGTCGATAAAATAATCTAGCGGTTCGCCAAAGGGTATCGATAAAATATCTTAGCGGCTCGCCAAACGTCATCGATATAATAACATAGCAATTCGCCAAAGAAGATAGATAAAATAACTTAGCGGTTCGCTAAAGGGGATCGATACAAATAACTAGTGGTTCGCCAAAGGATATCGATAAAATTATCTAGTGGTTCACCAAAGGAGATAAATAAAATAACTTAGCGGTTCGCTAAGTTCTCGAAGTGAATCAGCATGACAGAGCGTGACAAGACTGTCCCTTCGAAATACAGAAACAACAGAAACAGGAAGAAAGAGTGAGAGAAAATTGTGCAGGGTTCGCCATCCCCCTACCGGAGCCACGTGGAGTTTTAAGTGTGTTCGTTCAATAAACACTCACAAAGCCCGGTCTGGAAATCGTAACCATGACCCAACTACCGCGAGTCCGCTGCCCTAACCAGTGACTACTGCACCTCCACATAGACTCACGTACATATACTAAGATAGCCACATAGAGACATACATTCACGTATGTCAGTCGTTACATATGCATAAACTTAGATGTTTCGACCAAAGATTGGTCCAGGCCATGTCTAACTTAATAGCACCACCTGATAGGATCCGTTATATGTGTGTATGTTTAATAAAGTAGATAGCGCGGAAAGAAACACATTATGAGACATATACACAATCATACACATACGCATATACACTCACAGAAAAGTACGTAGTCATATAAAAAATGTTATGTCGTTGTCGTAGTGGTAGAAAATGCCCTGTTGACAATAGAAAGATTATCTCTATGAAACGTTATATTGTTTTAATGGAAATGAAACGAAATGAAAATAATCGAAATGAAAATAAAATTTCGTATTGTCAATGACCAGCCCTCACATACATATATGAGTTTAATAGCGTACCTAACGCGGGAAGACACCCACTGTGAGACATATACACACTCATACATTCACAGACAGATACACAGCCATACACAAAATATGACATCGTCGTCGTCGTGATTGTTAGAATTAAAAGTAAAAGTATAAAAGTGAAACAATATATCAATACAGATCTTATTCTTTCGCTTTTATTCTTTGACTTCTGACATGTAATACCGAACCAGTGTCAATTTTGCATTGTTTTAATCCTAATGACAAAAAAAAAATATTACATGTTGATACTCTCGGAGTCTGATAGCATTACCAGGTAAAATTTGATTTGATTTGATTTGGTCGCGCCGTTTGAGAATGCATTGGGAACAGACAGACATAGAGACAAAAGATTATATATATATATATATATATATATATATATATATATATATTATATATATATATATATATATGTATACATATATATGCATATATTTATGTGCATATCTATGTACAAACACAAATAAATATACACATGCAAACAGACATACATTTATGCATAAATGTGCGCGCGCGTGTACGTATGTGCATTTATGTGTTTTGAGTGACATAGAGTCAGCAAGTGAGGTATATAAATAGATAGATATATAAATAGAAAGAGAGAGAGAGAGACAGGGAGAGAGGTACATACATTCTAAAGTTCTAGGCAGTCAATGAAAGAAGAGAATGCTGACATAAAATGTACGTGTGACATTATGATTATTGACTAATAAAATATATACATGTATATTAGTGTGTGTATGGGACTGTGTGTGTAAATGTGTGTATATTTATATGTATATATATTTGTCCATATATAAATACATATAAACATATGCGCATGCACAGATGTATGCGAATATATGCATACGGACACACACGTATATATACATACATACATACATATATATATATATATATATATATATATATATATATATATATATATATATAATTCCATATGAGTTACATGAGTCAAGGAGTGTGACCTCAATACTACATTGAAGATTTATATAATCTGCAGAACTAATATTGTCGTTACTCAGTGTTTTACCAACTATTTGACATATCTCTTGTCTGTGTTTTCACTGAAAGACCGAAGTATTTTTAAACCGTAAATATACATGCATGTAGTCAAGTAATTGAACATTTGTGAAGGATTTATCCGCCTTTTTGCAGAAGTTTGTGTAGAGGGAAATAATTGGCTTCTAAGGTAGTGAGTTTGTTTTTGTTGGGTGAGCTTCTTTTATAATTTCAGTGATTAATATAATTAATAATTTTATTAATAAAAAAGAAACGGTAATGATTTTCCCAAAGAAGAAATGATTAAAAAAAAGACAGTTCAGATCTATTCAACGTGATATTCTGTGATTCATAAGGTTTTGTCTTCAGCAATAAGCATCAGTAACGAATATAGATACATGAAATTGCAGGTTTGTTGTTTCAGCCGGCACAGGTTTAAAGTGATGGTGAAATGGTCAACGGAAATTTGAACGGAAGCTTATTGAAATAGTGACATCTAGTGAAAATCTCTGATCTTGCGTTAAAATACTTTGGTGAGCTAATTTATGTTTCTCTCCTCTGCCATGCACATATGACTTTTTTTCCTTGCTGTTTTTGTACGGTTTGCTCCATTTTACAATTAGGTTGTCCCAAAAGTTCGTAAACACTTGCGAAAATTGAATTTTTACTCGCCAAGTACTAACAAAAACAACAAAAAATATTCCTCAAAATAAGGACCATTATTTTCCAAGACTTTCTACGAAATTTTGGGACAACCTTATATTTTCCAGTTAATTTGACAGGTTGCCGTTTCTCTTTCAACATTATACGTAAAGGAAGTGGTGTGGTACACTGCTTGAGCTTTGTTATGTATTGCGTATATTATCGACTGGTTTGCTTGAGTTTTTAGAAATAATTTCAGCTCCGTGCACAACTAAGTCGCGATTACAAGATAGATTGAACGGGCCTACGTCGGCAGTTTCAAATAGCTCCGCTTGGAAATTGTTCAGCTATAGTTAGAGACAGGAAAGTATATATTTATTTGTACTAGAAAGCTTATAGCGATTCTTTTATTCTTTTACTTGTTTCAGTCATTTGACAGCGGCCATGCTGGAGCACCACCTTTAGGCGAACAAATCGACCCCAGGACTTATTCTTTGCAAGCCTAGTACTTATTCAATCGGTCTCTTTTTTGCCGAACCGCTAAGTTACAGGAACGTAAGCACACCAACATCGGTTATCAAGCGATAGTAGGGGTACAAACACCACACACACACCACACACACACACACACACACACACATACATATATATATATATATATATATATATATATATATATATATATATATTGGAAGGTTTAGAGAATGATGTACAGGTATTTTATATTAGAAGTACCGCATTTCTTCTAATATATATATATATATATATATATGACGGGCTTCTTTCAGTTTCCATCTACCAAATTCACTCACAAGGCTTTGGTCGGCCCGAGGCGATAGAAGAAGACTGAACTCGGAACCATGTGGTTGGGAAGCAAGCTTCTTACCACACAGCCACTTCATCGAAGGTTTATTTGTTTAAAGAGGAACTAAAAATTGTTCAGCTAACATTATTAGCTAAAGTTTATAAAGCTACGGGTGACAAGATTTTTGTGTTATAAGTTATTTTTCGAATGAGTTTCCTGAAGTACTTATATATGTTACTGTCTGATTTAAGGGTGACTGCTTAGAAATCTGTAATTTGGGGGTTTTGCTTAAAGTCATTTTCAGGCCAAGGTGCTGATGAAATCCTTCCTAAATATATCTAACACTTGTCCAGTGGTGTGTGGTCTAACGGCCAACCCGTCATCCCTGCATCATCTAATTTTTCGAATTGGTGGATTTATATTTCAATATATAGAATAAGTACAGGCTGAACAGATCAAATGTTTTTGCACTGTAGTATTAGCCTGACGGCGAGCTGGCAGAAACGTTAGCACGCCGGGCGAAATGCGTAGCCGTATTTCGTCTGCTACTACGTTCTGAGTTCAAATTCCGCCGAGGTCGACTTTCCCTTTCATCCTTTCGGGGTCGATTAAATAAGTACCAGTTACGCACTGGGGTCGATATAATCGACTTAATCCGTTTGCCTATCCTTATTTGTGCTCTCTGTGTTTAGCCCCTTGTGGGTAGTAAAAAAATAAGTATTAGTCTATAATGACGTCAAATGTACCTAAGTTTAAAGACTTGGCAACGGCCTGCTAGATTTAGTCGCTATGTTCACTTCTATAAAGCTGAGCTCCTATCAAAGAGTGAAATCCGTCAAGCGAGCAAGATCATTTCTAAGTCTATTTAATCTATAGCATTATATAGTAAAGCTTAGCACCTGATTAAGTAAACAAAATATGTGTTACTCACGGGTAGAAATGAACTATGACAAGCTGAATGAATCTGGCGTTCAGTTTCTTGCAGTGAGCAGGCAGAATTGTTAGCACGCCGGGCAAAATGTTTAGCGACATTTAGTCAGTCTTTACGTTCTGAGTTCTAACTCCACCGAAGTTGATTTTGCCTTTCATCCTCTCGGAGTCGATAAAATAAGTACTGACCAAGCACTGGGGTCAATGTACCGGACTTAACCCCTCCCCCAAAATTGCTGGCCTTGTGCCAAAATTTGAAATCATTATCAAACAGATAATTACTGGGTTACTTTCGCTCCATTATTAGAATATTCATGCCTTTCTAATATTGTATGAATTGTTCTATCTTTGTCTTAGCTGAGCATATAATTTCACGCTTAAAATTAGTGTCAAAGTCGTTGCTATGATTCTTAATTCGGTAACATACCTTACGTTTCACATTCTTCTTCTCTGTTTTCCAATTTCCCTTTTTGAGCTATGGCACATGCCTCAGTTTCTATGTTTTTAGCTGTGTATAGTAGTCATTCTATAATTTTTATTGGTATTCTTGTTAAGGAACCTCTTGCATTTGGTATTATCTACTTCATAGTGGTAATTTATCTTATCAAAGAACACACAGGTATTAGTTGTAATCTTACATTTCTTAGTGTAGGCTCTAAGTGGTGTTGTAATTACGGATGTAAACTTAGCGGCCAAACCCAGGAAGTCTTTAATCTTAGAATGGCAGATTCTTATTTTACTGCAATTATCATTTGAAGTTGTGTTGCTCTCAGAATCTTATACCTCTAAGGTAAAGAAGGAGTCATTAAAACAAAGTCTTCCAAAAATGTGCTTATCTCTCTTAGCTTGATGACAACCAGTCATAAAAACAGTTTAAATGATGATCCACCCTCCTCCATTACACACCATTGAGCGCTTGCCTCCGAACTATTTGGTCAAAGCTAAATATCTCTATGACAAGCGCCCACTGGTTCTCCTGAATTCCACTCGTTCAACTTAGCGGCTTTTAGTTCGCCTTTACGCTTTGAGTTCAAATTCCGCAGAGGTCGACTTTGCCTTTCCTCCTCTCTGGGTAGATAAAAGAAGCATGATTTGAACACTAAAGTGAACGTAATCGACTTAGTTCCTCCCTAGAAATTGTTCTTGTTGCAAAATTTGAAACCAATATAGAATGTATTTCTCCTTAAATTCTATTGCTAGATACAATTAGTATTACTAGATATCCGATATTCTTCAGATTTTAAAGTTGTGGAATCGCTATCAAACCTTCGTCCGGAGAATATTTTAATGACATAGAAACGTGCACTTTGCTAAACGAAGAGCCACATTGAAAAAATACAGAAAAGTCGAGGAAAAAGAAAACATCACAACTTCCATTACATCCAAGTATGTTAAATAAGTTTCGACAAGAATCCTGCTCGCCACCGAGAAAGTAAGATATGCCTGCAAGTGGCAAGTTTACTAGTAAAGTCTCTAAGAAATTTATAATCATAAAATATTTCTACACAGATTAGATTTAAGAACGAAGTTCAAATATATATGATATCTAATAATTTTAATTCTAAAATTTAATAGAGCGGTTAATATCAGCTATATAAAGGATTTATCATGAAACATGAGTGAAATAAACTTTTAACATATTCGCAGTAATCCAATTATCTTGTATAAATACCACATTTAGAAGAGGCTCCTAACATTGCCATAACAGTCTATCTATCTATCTATCTATCTATCTATCTATCTATCTATCTATCTATCTATCTATCATCTATCTATGTATGTATGTATCTATCTATCTATCTATCTATCTATCTATCTATCTATCTATCTATCTATCTATCTATCTGTCTGTCTGTCTGTCTGTCCATCTATCTATCTATCTATCTATCTATCTATCTATCTATCTATCTATCTATCTATCTATCTGTCTGTCTGTCTGTCTATCTGTCTGTCAGCCTGTCTATCTGTCTGTTTTATGTCTGTCTATTTATTTTTACTTCTTTCTTTCTTTCTCTCTTTCTGTCCCTTTCCCTCTCTCTCTGTCTCTATTTATATGTGTGTGCGTGCATGAGAGTGTGTATGAGCGTGCACAAAATCTAAATTCTTATAACGTCAAAAACATACAATTCTCGTTGTAAAAATTAAGCTTCTAAAATGGGATGAGATATTCGAAGGATCCTTTAGTCCAATATTAGAACACCTGTCTTATGTAAGAGTGTAAGTAAAAGCCCCATTCACGGCCTTCGACCTTTTAACAATGTTTACACGCTATTGTTTATAGCTTTATCTGCTTCCAGATTCTCCATTCCCAAAAGAATTATTTCACGTTCTCTCGAAGTTTCATAATTCTTATGATGTCAACAATTTATAAATATATAATGTGTGCGTACATACATATATATAGAGAGAGCTATATGTGTGTGCATAATCATACAAATTCCTATATCTTTGTACTATTATCGCATCCCTAGTTACCCTTGAGCCACGGTTGAATAGTGGAGAAGTTCTCAACTGCATTATCATGTTTATCTGTTGGTCATCAATGATAGCCAATCAGTTTGCAAGATCCAGTGCGATTCAAACCATATTTTCTGATCGAGTGATAGAAATTTATCATATTGAATCGTGTTAATTTGTATGGCATTATACCGTGTATATCGCAGAAAAAATTATGCGTTGGATCACGAGCTCGCACTACACGTCTGTACTCTAGGCGTCACAACCGGGAACTGACGCGATCTACCAGTGCGAAAAATTTTTCGCATGCGCAAGAAGTGTGACATTATCTCCCATCCGAAGATGGTGCTTCTCAAGCCCAAACCATCCAGAAGATTTAGCAGGCCTATCACCAACACCACCTCCCTATCTGGATCTAACCAGTACACCCTCTACATTAGGAACTCCTCCTACACTTCTTCAAACCTTATTTACTGTATCAGGTGCAATCTTTGCAACAAACTGTATGTTGGTCAGACCGGTTCACCAAAAACCTACCAGACGTTCGTCTACGTAAGAACACCTCTGTCAACCGTCATTTTCGCTTGGCCGACCATTCCATCACAAGCCTTACTGTCTTTGGCCTTACCCTACACCATAGGTCCACCAATACTAGACTTCACCTCGAATAGCACTGCATTTTCAGCCTACGCACTCAAACTCCTTTCGAACTCAACACAAACCCCTCCTTTCAGTGACTTTTTCCACGCACCTTTTTTGAAAAAAAACTTTTTATTTTATTATATTTCTGTTAATTATTTATATAATACTTATTTCATTTGTTTTATCGTTTTCACGTTTATCTTTATATTCCTTTGCTTTATTCGTATTTAAAAAAATTTTAATTTGTGCTTTCAGTTTTTATTTTTAATTTGTAGTCTTAACTTAAGGTTTTAGTCACATACGCACAAACTCACACAAATACACATTCATGCGCACGCACACATATTCATACATACACATACTCATATACACGCACACACCGACACACCTCCATACATCCTCATACATATACACATACACGGCCACACACACGTACGCTAGGCTACACTAACGCACTCACACACATGCACGCGCGCACACACACATATGCGTTCACACACATGATACACACAAACATACAGCACACAGATACATGCACAAACATACATGCACTTCCACACACACTCACATGCGCAAGGATAAGCACACATACCCACACGCACACAAGTACACACACACACATATATATATATATAGAGAGAGAGAGAGTGAGAGAGTAATGTACAGAGAGATACACACATGCACACATACGCACATGCACAGACACGCAGACACCTTCCCGTTCTGTCTACGCTCGTATGCAAACATACACACGCACAAAGATCCTACCACACACACACACACACACACAACTCACACAAACACAAACGCACAATTACTACCACTCACACACACACACACATGCTACCACACACACACTGACCATCTTCACACATTTCTCTCCCCAAAATCCACTTTCTCTATCTCCTTCCACTTCTGGTCACTTCATAAATGTAACCACACATGGGCCGTTGGCGATTTTCCTTCTTCTTCTTTGGACTTTTCCCTTTCTCCTTTCCGACGAAGCGCCATGCTCGAAACGTTAAAAACTCTCTCCTTTCACCGAGCCTCAATCTAATATAATTTTTGTGCACGTCCTCCCGTCTGTTTGTTTTTTGTTATTAATTTTTCGGGTCTTCTCTCTTTTCGTTTTTTACTTGTCTTTTGACTTTTTTGTTCGTTGAATTGACTATATATGAATATACATGTATAAGTATTATACACGCGCGCGTGCACACATACATATACACGCATATGCACACACATTTACATACATAGAAATACACTTATATTTTTTGAAAGGTTAGTCTAAATGAAAGGCAATGGCCAAGACCCTCAGAACCTCTGACAATAGTAGAAGAGAGGAGATTTCTTAAAGTATAGATCTAGTTTCTATGCTGTATACACACACACACACACACACACACACACAAATATATATATGTACATATGTGTCTGTGTGTGTGTAACAAAACAGAAAGTTGGAAAAATCTTTTAGCATTAATTATTCACCATTACGCATGTTTGATTTGTCAATAAGAATGACAGTTTTATATGTTAGATAAAGGAAACAGTTGGGATTTACTCTATCTACACAATATATGTATGTGTGTATTCGTGTGTGTGTGTGAGTGTGTGTGCATGTATATATATATATATATATATATATATATATATATTATATATATATATATATATATATATATACATGTATGTATGTATAAACATGCACGTGTGTAAATGTATACAAACGAACGGTCGAGATGAATAATTTAAAGCTATTTAAATTATCTCTCTCTATATAAACGGCAGTTTGTCTGTGTGTGTTTCTGTGTGTCTGTTAGGTTGTACCCTCACCCTGACCACGGCTTTCAACCGATTCTGATGAAACTTGACACACACATAGCCCAATGTCATAATTCAAAACTAACGCAGCGAAAATTTTGAAAAGTTCCCCCAGTTCTGAAAAAAATCGATAAATTCGACATGGGGTCGAGAATCAGAAACACAAACCACAGACTGTCTAGGGGACGCAACTCGACCTTTTTAACTAAAAAAGAAATTTACCATCATTTTCTTTCCATTTTTTGGCTATAACTCTCTAAAAATGCTTTATAGTTATTTCCCTTACAAACCCGAGCAACGCCGGGCGATACTGCTAGTTGCTATTAAAATATGGACTATATGGGAATAAGATAGACAGAGGGATAAATCAGACTTTTCAATTTTAAAATGACATTGCAGGCAAAAATGTCCTTGAAAATTATTGCTGATAAAATTTCATTTTCCAAGTCTGACCTTATAGTTAAAACAACAGAAGATAATTTATTGTTTTTGTAGTTATACCTTGTCAGTAAACAAAATAAATACATGAAAATTAATATTTCAAAAATGGCGTAATTGCAGTTTTAGGAAATTTCTGTTGGGTTAATATTCTACAAAAAGAGAACGAATAGAAAATAAATAAAGAAAATAAATAAACATATGATTCATTGTAAAAAAAAAAAATACTGAACGTTATATCGGTACACCTGTCAGCTTGCTTATGAATAATGATATCTGGTCGCCTTAATAAAGGATCACGTTATCGTGTAAATTGCTGTTTTAGGCAATTCATGTGCTATAAATCATATCCGATATATCTTCTCTTGAGTTACAGTGTCTCCAGGTGAATATTAGAGTGACCTACATGGATTTCAGGTACTAATGAAAAAAAAAAAAACATGCTTGTTTGCTTATGCAGTTGTTGTTTACTTCTTGTTTAAACCCCCTATCTATGGATTGAATTGCATTATGATCAAAGGTATTCCGATTGTGACCTTCTTAACTTGGTTTGTTAAAGAATACACTGACCGATATCGTCTTTCTTTTTTAAAACTAGAATTTACTTCTAAAATATTTTGCTGCTATTTCTAGCAAGTTTATTATCCGTACATTGACCACATCCTTTGTTCATTGTTTTACTATTTCATTTTGATGCTATCATTATTGCTGTTATTGTTTAACCGTATGTCAAACCCGATCAAGTAGGCTGATGATCAAAATCGATGATTTTATTTCTTCATATTTGTTGTCCTCACAAATTCATTTCATTCTCTTATGATGTGCAGTAATCATTTATCATTATTATTAATGGGTGAGAGAGCAGCGTATTCCCTTAAGTGACTCTTAGGTACAAATATATGGCGCTCAGTATACCCATCATGACTACTCGTCTCATAAGGGTATTGAGGTACATTCATCACAACCATATGTGCGCAACATGGTGAACTAATATATAAGAACGTACTCCCGTATTTGTTTGAGTGTTGCGTCTTTTGGGTGCTTGGATAAGATGAAGATGTCAAGTTAACCCAAGTTACCTTCATGGTGGCCTTTGGCATGTTGGTAGAGTATGGGGGACTGTTTTTGTCGTCATATTGTCTCAAATGTTCATTTAGTCGTTCTGCAATGGTCCTAGATGTCTCACCTATGTACGTCATGTTCATGTCTTTACAAGCACCTTCTATGCATCTTATGCTGTAAACTACATTTCGAGTTCTACAGTTAATCCTACATATCATGCAGTTATCATTGCTGCATATGGTATTCTCAAAGGGGTACGTCCTACGTAGTTGTGATCTTACGGAGTTCCCTGGCTTTTCAACAATCTTAATGTTGAGTTTGGTCTCCTTCAGACCTTTTCTAAATCTACGGGCTAGTTCTCCATGGGCTGTGGCCTCTACAAACATCACTCCTTGATATTTATCGGTTTTATACCACGTGTTCGCCCTGTTTGCTTTGTCACAATTTCTTTGTATCCTATTCCATTCTTTGTTTCTATATCTAGGACAGGTAGCACTGGTATCATTACGTATAATGTTGTTTAATTTCTTTCTAGCCCACCCCCACCTGTATACTCGAACCCTATCTTTCTGATCATATCCAGAGAACTGCATGCGGTGCAAGAAGTTCTGTATATGTTTTTTTTTCGTTTCATAGGGTTCGCATAGTAGGGACACTTTGTTCATTATTCTAATTCTGCTATCAGTGTGTTAATTTTCAAGTTGTGTGACAAAGCTGAGTTCTTGTGAAGAACATATTTTGAAGTTATGGGTTTCATGTAATAGGAGTGGAGGAGCTGCATTCTATTGTTCACCGTCTCTAACCAAAGTTCAGTATCAAGTACAGGGAGTCTATTGTTGGGGTGCTTAGTGGGGTAATCTATGGTTACCTTGATACTTTGGTGAATGGAGTTAGCTATTTGCTGGATGCTCTCCATTACATTCCAAGTTTCTACACTACCGTCACTAGAGTTGGTCCTAACTATGATATTAATGTCATCTACATATCTACTGTAGAGTAGAAGAGTTGTGGACTGTTCTGCTAACATTTATTTAAGTTTTCTGTCCCACCAGGTCATGAAGAGGCCGGCCACATCTCCAGCTACACCGACACCGATGGCTACACCTTGAATCTGCATGAATGGTTTTTTGTTAAACTTTGCTATGTGGTTTTTCAAGGTGGTTTTTACACTGGTCCCTATTGCATGTGCAATCATTTCTTTCACTCGATTGTTCTCAAGGTTTTGGGTGGGTCAGCACTCTGTGGTACTTTTCTTCACTGCTGAAGTGATGATGGGTGGTCTTCCCCTCTGTGACCTGGTGGGGCAGAATCTACTGAGGTCATGGTCATCTAAGTAGCTAGTGTCATAGCATAGTCTGAGGAGGAGGCCCAGTTCCCTCGTATTAACCTTACGGAATTCCGCCTCACTCTCACAGATTTCCTGGATGCATTTCTCCACAGCAAAATCTATGTCTATAGATGGGTAGAGTGAAATCACATCCGTACTACACAACCTCTGAGGTCCTTGGTGTGGTTGCAAGTACTGATTTTACTGAGGATATCTTCCGTACTCACACAGACATCCGAAGACATCTCTATGAGAGGTCGTAATACCTGTGAGAGGAAGTAGGACAGTCTATAGTTGCTTGAGATGTTCGCTCCGCAAACTGGTCTGGTTGGGGGCCCCACGACAGGATTTATGTAGGGTTTGTGGTCTTTGCGTAACCCATATAGTATAGGAACATCATTGTTGGATGCTTGGAAATTCTATGCCGTCCTTTTTATAGGTTGGAGTATGTTGCACCACATTCCCATGTGTACATTGAGGAGTTTTTCCATCCTGTCATGTTCCGGTGGTGCAACTTCTCTCATGCTACTGATGTGTTGTTGCATGGTCTGGACATAGTTCTGTGGACTATCTATAGACAGTCTGACAGACTTGTCCATAGGGAGGCACACTAATTCTCTGTTCCTAATCCGCTGTTTTAGTTCTTGTAGATCAGATGAGCTGAGTTGGTGGGTCCCCTCCTCACTATGTTTTTT
>NC_043000.1:41227497-41237497 GCF_006345805.1 Octopus sinensis
AGCTAGTGTTAATGTTATAGTTACTGTTCGGTTTAAATTTATATTTTCGTTTCGGTATAGGGTTAGGGTTATGGTTAATTTTTAGGATTAGAATCGTATTATGGATAGTATTAGTATTTGGATTAGGACTACAATCAAGGTGTGTTTGTGGAAGTTACAGAGGAGAGCGAGGGTTAAGGTTAAGGTTTTGAGGTAGAGTTAACTATAGGATCAGGATTGCAGTTCGACTTACGGCTATGTTCAGTATTCGTATTAGGTTTACTGATTAGTGTGAATGTTAAGCATTGCTTCAGGCTTCAATTTATTAGATTTGTTTTATGTTCATTGGTAGTTATAAACATACAATTTTTTCATGGTTCATGGTAAAGGAAAAGTTAGTTTAGGCTTAGTTTAAGGGTTGCTGAAATATTAGGCTTGAGTTAGAATAGGTTTAGTATTAGAATTATGGTTATAGTAAGAGTTAACTTTGTATTTAGACATATGGTTCGATTTAGGAATAAAATTAGAGTTAATTTTAGTCTTAGAGTTAATTTTAGTCTGGAACAAATTGATTTTAGGGGTAATTTACAGAATTTCATTAATTTTCAGATTCATATATGCAAGTTATTGCATTAATATTGATGTGAGATAAAAACGCTTATATGATGAAAAGTTTCCCTCTGCACAACTAATTTCATACCCAAACTCTGGATCGATTCTAAGGCATGTCATAAAATAGTCGCTCAGTAAGACCGAATTCAGCTGCAAAAACGTCTTAAACAGAGAGTCATAACTGTGTCCTTTCCCCGATATCTCTGTGGAGATGAGTTGTAGAGCGTTAAGTGTTCTGTATAGATATACAAAACGGTAACATTTAATCTAACAATACAACTCCTAACCTAATCCCAACCACTCTTAAAGTACAGAAGAGATACGAAGAAAAATAGATGCGAAGGAAAATACCTAGTTTGTTTATTGTACCCAGAAATTCACATCGTAATAAGTAAGCCACCTGAGTGTTGAGAGTGATATATTTTTGTCATAGATGATGACAACAACAACTACAGTAACAAGAAAACCAGCGAAGAGGACTCTTGCACTTGGATAGAAGAATTCATTATCTCAGTAGAATTCTGATGACATATCTTTGGCGTATGCTAGTATAGTAGAGATAGGAACATGTTAGCATGACATTATTTGTTATTCTAGAAACGTAAAAATACCGCACAAAGAAACATACATGGTTATGAAACAACATCGGCTTCAATAAAAACAAGAGAAAAACAAGGAACAAAAAAGTAATGACGAATTTAAGCTCACGATAAACTAGCAAATCTTGCAATTATGTGTGCGCGCACGCACGCGTGTAAACATATATATATATATCTATTCATCATTTTCACTCCCTCCCTTTCCCCGTCTCCCTCCTCTTCCCCCCTCTCTTTCTTGATATATATATATATATATATATATATAATATATATATATATATATATGTATGTATATAGTGGTGTGCTAATGTAGGATTTTCTATGTAGGTGTGTGAGATCACAGGAAGAAAGAAAGAGAGAAAGAAAGAAGGAAAGAAAGAAGGAAGGAAAGAAAGAAAGAAAGAAAGAAAGAAAGAAAGAAAGAAAGAAAGAAAGAACATAAATATTGGTGTGAGTCAGTAGCTCGCCAGAGGTGGGCAACCAACAGCAAATTACATACAATGTAAAAGCATACAAAATGCTGAGCTGCAAACTTGTGATTTGATTGGATGATGTGGGACGTGAGACCTATGGAAGTGTAATGCTCTATGATGACGGCAGCAGTGTTATGAAGGTCTGTTGCGACTATTTCTTAGCTCCATGTTCATTGTGATCGTATAAGACACATGATCAAATGTATTCCAGATACGACAGTATCGTCTTTTTGTACAACTCGGGCTACATACTACATTGTGTAATGTGTCCACCCACTTTTCTAACATAGAGTGTGATTTGAAAGTGGATTGGTCGTTAGTTCTAGGAAGTCGTGGAACCTCATAGAAGTCTTAGCGACAATAAAGGTAGTGGTTGTATTGGTGGCGATGCCAAAGTTGGAAGGTGTGTCTTCGGTAGTAATGAGGTAAAGGCTTGATGCTCCTGGGAGGAATTCCTGAGTTGATGGAATCAACTAACAAACCAATCTATCTATCTATCTATCTATCTATCTATCTATCTATCTATCTATCTATCTATCTATCTATCTATCTATCTGTCTGTCTGTCTGTCTGTCTGTTTTTCTATCTGTCTGCCTCTCTCTCTATATATATGTATATATATATATGTAAATATATATATATATATATAATATATTTATTTATATATATATATATATATATATATATATATATATATATATATATATATCAGTAATGCAATACAAAGTATTGCCTTCCAGTAAAAAGTAGCCCGTGAGGGAAAATACACAAATTAGTAAATAAATGGCACAACTAAGTACCGATATTTACTGGAAATAGCGAACGTAAAAATACGACGCTAATGTGTAGCTTCACCGCGTATGTATTAGCAAAAATGCGTGTGTGCAACAAAATAGAGAAAAAAAAAACCGTCTTACCTTTCTCTATTTTGTTGCACACACGCATTTTTGCTAATACATACGCGGTGAAGCTACACATTAGCGTCGTATTTTTACGTTCGCTATTTCCAGTAAATATCGGTACTTAGTTGTGCCATTTATGTATATATATATATATATATATATATATAATATATATATATATATATATATATATATACATATACATATATATAAATATACACAGTGTATGCGTGTGTGCGTTTATATATATAAAATACAAAATGGGACAAGAACGCAAAACATCCGGACAACTAGGTGATACAAAAAGGAACAACAAAACATCCAGATAGACGATACAAAAAAAACACACAAGGACGGGTCATTCGAAGCTTTCTATTCTCAGTCAAGAACGGTTCATCCACGCAATTTCGGCTGATTAATCTTGAGATTGCTCCAATCTGGCCAGCCTCAAGGAAAATATATATATATATATATATATATATATATATATATATATATATATATATATATATGTGTGCGTGTGTGTGTGTTATTTAATAGACACAGTACATATTTTTATGTGCTACTAATAGTTTATTTGCCGAGAACATAACAAACAATGTATTATAACATGTCTGATATCAGAGACAGCGCACATGGCATAACGAACTAAGTTTTGATGTAGATTTGCCAGATTATGCCTTATTTAACATCTTTTGTGTATGATCGTTTCTGTCTAAGCAAGACAGGCTTTAGATGTCATCAGAAAACCTACACGGTCAAGGAAGTTGTTAACTATATTTTATACAGCATCTCTATTTGCTGTCAGTGTGGAAAACAAAGTGAGATATATTGAAACATCCTGTGGGAATTTACCAAAACAATTCTGTAGCACCGACAGCAAGAGAGACAACCATCGTTGTCGCAAATTTACCAAAAGATGTGAGTCCCTTGCAGGAGTGAAAAGCCACATCCGTGTTGCTCATATTCAAGAGAAAAATCAAATGATGGCATTACTCGAAATCGTGTTGCATTCATTCTGTACGTTTTTAGATAATTATTTTGTATGTGTTCGTGTTTGTGTTTTCACAATAAGTATAATACTCTTGTTTTTGTAACTGTATGTATGAATCTATATACGCTTTCATAAGTTTTACTTGTATACAAACATATATACGCATGTATACGTATGTATCTCTATGCGTGTATTTGCTTGATTATGTGTGCATGTATGTACCCATAAATTGTATGTATGTATGTTTGTATGTACGTATATATGTATGTATGTATGTATGTATGTATGTATGTATGTATGTATGTATGTATGTATGTACGAATAACTTTCCCGTATAAGAAAAACACTTTCAAAGCAAAAATGTAGTTGAACTACAATAACAATTCAAGGAGAAACATTTAATGTAATAATACGTGACTATAACATTTCAACTTTGGCAATGCATGTGACGATTCCTTTTGATGTTTGTTTATATTTGGCGTGACAAGATAAGAGTCAGTCATTTATTGAGTGACAAGTCCCTTTCTTGGCGTCCAACAATGCTTTTAGGTTACGGGTTGAAGTATTGGAATGTTTTGTACATTTTTCAGTCCCACTGACTCAATGATCCTGTCTTCTGTATGCGGTACCATGTCCATGGAAGATTAGAAATTATAAAAAAAATATCGGGTATAATCACTATAAAATCCACTTGGATATGTAAATGGATCTCGGTCGATTTCGACGACGTGTAATCAGTTGTTGGATCAGCTGGACGCTTAGCTCATTGAATTAACTGACAAAATTCCATGAATGTATGCGCTGTTAAAGCAGTGCTTAAGTATTATCAGCGTCACACTGCATTTGTGATGGTTAGACATTTGATTTACAAGTATAATCTATCCTAAAGGTTTCTAAAAAGTTTAAGTCTACCGAAATTTCACTCATATGGTTGGGGTCGACTGGATGTTATGATAAAAAAATACTTACACCAGATGAAACTGAGAGCGAACCCGTGACCTTTTGATAGCGGAACAAGTTTTTGTAAACATATGAAATGGCATGCTAGATAATAAGATCACAAACTTTAATGATTTGTCTCTAAGGTTTGTTGGGTTGTAACTGCTTTTATTTCATACAATTGATTTGTCATTGTGTTCACTCTACTGACAATTTTCTATAAGTGTGAGATATCCTTTTTTCCCTACAAGTTAGGCCATCATCGTAAATTTTGAACATTTTAAAAGTATTTGAACTCCTTGTGTTAAAAAGTATTTGTATGAAAAATTCACCATCTTCATTTTCCTACACTAAATGGAATGTAGGAAAATGAAGATGCTGAATTTTTATACTTACACGAAGAATGTGCTCGATCGCTTCGAATTTTGAAACACGAAATTAAAGATTTCAAATAATCAAGACAAATACTACTTGAAATACAGTACACAGCAATATTCAAATACTCCAACATCAAAGCACACACTGTAAGAAATGTTGTGACATACAACATTATCCATCAACACCTACCGAGATTGATTCAAGTCACAAGAATGAAAGAAAATCATTACAAGTACATAAAAAAGATAAAAAACAAAAGGTAAACAAATTCCTTTTACCAGCGCCAAATTTCCCGCTAAAACGTTTGATATATGCTTTTAAATGTAATGGATGTAATGAACATTACGTAGGACTAAAAAATTTTTTAATAATATTCAAAAGCAACAAATATGGTATAGCTCCAGCTCACATTCTTTTCGAAAGAAAGTAATGTAAAAAAAATATTTTTAAAATCTCCAACTGCATAGGAAGTTTCTTTTCCGAATACATACATACATGCATACATACATAGATACATACATGCATACATACCCCCACCATATATATATATATATATATATATATATATATATATATATATATATAATATATATATATATATATATATATTATATATATATATAGTATATATATATAGTTAATCCAAACAAGAAAGCACAAAAAAACACAACAACGCGAGGACGTGGAACAAATATAGTATTATTGGACGCTCAGGAAAGAAGGAAAGAAGGAGGGTTTAAAGTTTCGAGCGGAGCTCTTCGTCAGAAACATAGGAGAAGGAAAGATCCAGAGAAGGGAAGACAGAGGAAAAAAATCGCCAACGGTACACACGAGGTCACGTTTATATATATATATATGTATGTATACACATACTGATAGTTATGCGTACTTCCAAAATGTGTTTTAGTTAGAACAGCAGCACATGCTCTGTAAAAGTAAGCTGTTCCCAAAATGAAGCTGTTGCTACACGTCAATCGAAACTGAATTAGCACAAGATTTATTGATGGGAAAAAAATGAAAAAAGAAAACAGAAAAAAAAAAACTACTTTCACCGTAAATGTATAACCTGTGTTTTCGGGCTTGTGTCCCATCCCAAAGCTGTTCTATTTTAATGACGCAAACTATAATTCCGAAATCTCAAAATATCCAAAATAAATTCGATTCAAGTGAAGGATCATCAATATTAAAGCACATTTTCAAATACTATAAATGATTGAAAACAATGAATTCTTTCGTTATTTCACATTGAAATTAGTTTATATTTCTAAAACATTCAGGGTTTATGCTCCATGAATCAATTGATAATTTTTTTAAATGATTAAATTTGAAATTTCATGAAAAAATTAGCATAATACGCGAATATTTTAGAAATATAAAATTTAAATAAGAAGCAATAACTTCTGTTTTAAGTGCTATCCGAAGACGAGTGCTAATGTTATGAGAGTATATTTAATATTTTAGTTTCAAATTTTGGTACAAGGCCAGCATGTTCGGGGAAGGGTGAAGTCCATTACCCCAGTACTCGACTGTTATTTTGTCGATCGCGAAAGATAAATAGCAAAGTCGACTTCAGCGGAATTTGAACTCGGATCGTCAAGACGAGTGAAATATGCCAAGCATTTTGCCTGAGGTGCTTAATTTAAGAACCAGCTGCGTACTGAGGTCGATCTAATCGACTGGCTCCCTCTCCAAAAGTTTCAGGCCTTGTGTCTAGAATAGAAAAGATCATTATTATTATAAAAGCGACGGTTGGCAGAATCGTTAGCACGCCGGGCAAAATGCTTAGCGGCATTTCGTCCTTTATGTTCTAAGTTCAAATTCCGCCGAGGTCGACTTCGCCTTTCATCCTTTCGGGGTCGATAAATTAAGTATCAGTAAAAACACTGGGGTCGGTGTAATCGTCAAGTCCCCTCCCCCAAATTTCAGGCCTTGTGCCTTTAATAGAAACTATTATTATTATCATTATTATTATTATTATTATTATTATTAATAGTAATAATGATAATAATAATAATAATAATAATAATAATAATAAGTAGTAGTAGTAGTAGTAGTAGTAGTAGTAGTAGTGTTGTTGTTGGTGGTGGTAGTAGTAGTAGTAGTGTTGTTGTTGGTGGTGGTAGTAGTAGTAGTAGTAGAAGTTAAACACAAACATAAAAAATAATTTTGAAAGAACTGTATATTTATTTTATATATTTAGTATATATATATATATATATATATATATTATATATATATATAACACCAAGTAAGTCAGGGGTTGAGAATCCAACCCACTAAGGGATAATATTTATCCAATATACTGTTGGTATAATAACCAAATTATTAAAGTCAACATTCTAAAGCTGATGAACCGACTAAATTGTTTCTCCATTTTCTTATTTGTATTATATATATATATATATATATATATATATATAGCAATAATAATTCTCTAAACGAGATATAAACAGTAACTGCTCCATAACATAAGGGACATCAGCCATCTGAATGTGGCTAGGGACAGGGCAGGGCGGTGGGGGTGTTACTGATGCATTTAGCCCCAGGCGATCATCAACGTCACCAGGAGGGCTGACACCATCACGGTGTCCTCTAGCCTGCAAAGGGAGATCATTCCCCGAAGAAGCGGATGCCACATACGGACCTAGGTTTCAAGGTGTTTGCCTATTATCAACGCATGGCAGGCACCGCTCCTCGACGAATAACTCTCTGTGTAGGCTATATTTAAAGATTTTCACAGTAAATACATTTACTAATGTAGAAAATCCGTTCGAAAGCAATAATAATTCTCTAAACGAGATATAAACAGTAACTGCTCCATAACATAAGGGACATCAGCCAGAGCGGTGCCTGCCATGCGTTGATAATAGGCAAACACCTTGAAACCTAGGTCCGTATGTGGCATCCGCTTCTTCGGGGAATGATCTCCCTTTGCAGGCTAGAGGACACCGTGATGGTGTCAGCCCTCCTGGTGACGTTGATGATCGCCTGGGGCTAAATGCATCAGTAACACCCCCACCGCCCTGCCCTGTCCCTAGCCACATTCAGATGGCTGATGTCCCTTATGTTATGGAGCAGTTACTGTTTATATCTCGTTTAGAGAATTATTATTGCTTTCGAACGGATTTTCTACATCAGTAAATGTATTTACTGTGAAAATCTTTAAATATAGCCTACACAGAGAGTTATTCGTCGAGGAGCGGTGCCTGCCATGCGTTGATAATAGGCAAACACCTTGAAACCTAGGTCCGTATGTGGCATCCGCTTCTTCGGGGAATGATCTCCCTTTGCAGGCTAGAGGACACCGTGATGGTGTCAGCCCTCCTGGTGACGTTGATGATCGCCTGGGGCTAAATGCATCAGTAACACCCCCATCGCCCTGCCCTGTCCCTAGCCACATTCAGATGGCTGATGTCCCTTATGTTATATATATATATATGAATTATATCTATTCTGGAGGCGGCTGGTCGTAGTAGTCATCGCCTCTATACAAGCAGTCATGACGAAAATTGTTGTGGTAATGGTGCTCGCTGCCATTGTAGATGTGGTGGTGATGGTAGCAGCGGCTGTGATTATTGTGTTTGTTAGTGTATTGGTAATATACGACCGGGATGCTGAGCTTTGTGATGATAATGATCACAACAGTGGTTATTTTGCTAGTACTGATCGTGTTGATGGTGAATGTTACAGGGGTGGTTGCAGAAGTGATAGTTGTGATAACGATAATGCTACAGATAATACTGAAATAGTGATTGTGTTGGTAATTGTAATGGTCATTTTTGGTCGTAGTGGTTGCATTGCTGGCTTTAGTTGCTAGGATCGTATTGACCTTAATAATGAGGTGAGACGGGTGGTGATGGTGGTGCTTGTAGTGGCGATAGCTGTAGTGATAGTAGTGAAAGTTGTTGAGGTATTTACTGAAGTAATGGTGTTTATCTATTTCTTTATTACCCACAAGGAGCTAAACATAGAGGGGACAAACAAGGACAGACAAACGGACTAAGTCGATTATATCGACCCCGGTGCGTAACTGGTACTTAATTTATCTAACCCGAAAGGATGAAAGGCAAAGTCGACCTCGGCGGAATTTGAACTCAGAACATAACGGCAGACGAAATACGGCTACGCATTTCGCCCGGCGTGCTAACGTTTCTGCCATCTCGCCGCCTTTTAATACATATTTCTTTACTACCCACAAGGGGCTAAACATAGAGGAGACAAACAAGGACAGACAAAAGGATTAAGTCGATCACATCGATCCCAGTGCGTAACTGGTACTTAATTTATCTACCCCGAAAGAATGAAAGGTAAAGTCGACCTCGGCGAAATTTGAACTCAGAACATAACGGCAGACGAAAAACGGCTACGCATTTCGCCCGGCGTGCTAACGGTCCTGCCAGCTCGCCGCCTTGCAACTGAAGTAATGGTGTTTATCGTAAAAATGGCAATGCTATCACTTATTTTTCATCTCAGCTAACACCATCCTTGAAAAATTACACAAACATCACTACTCCATCGCTTTGCGTCAAAAAACACCATATCTGCAATCAGCCCCCGCCGCGTTCAACACCGTCGACCCCAATAGCTACTTGTGGTTCTGTTTGTGGTGTTTTGGAGTGGTGTGTTGGCCGTGGCTGAGGTGTTGGAGAGACATTGGTGATTGTTGCAGAAATGGTGGCAGTAACAGTGAGAGGATGGGGGCAGTGAGTGATGTGCTGTTGGAGTTGGGGAGGATCACTTTGTTGCGGTCACTATTGTAATATAGCTGCTTGTGAAGGTAAGAGAAGTTTTGAGATTCTTCTTCTTCTTCTTCTTCTCTTCTTCTTCTTCTTCTTCTTCTTCTTCTTCTTCTTCTTCTTCTTCTTCTAAATATTATTATTATTATTATTATTATTATTGTTGTTGTTGTTGTTGTTGTTGTTGTTGTTATTTAAGGCGGCGAGCTGACAGAAACGTTAGCACGCCGGGCGAAATACTTAACGGTATTCCGTCTGCGTTACGTTGTGAGTTCGAATTCCGCCGAGGTCGACTTTGCCTTTCATCCTTTCGGGGTCGATAAATTAAGTACCAGTTACGCACTGGGGTCGATGTAATCGACATAATACCTATGTATGTCCTTGTTTG
>NC_043000.1:41242497-41252497 GCF_006345805.1 Octopus sinensis
GCATGACCTTGCAGGTGGCGCCCAGTTAGAATTTTCTTCAAGTCGAGTGGTCCATCCTGCTCAAAAGGTCCCTGAAGAAGGGTTGCTTAAGGATGTTGAACGAAACACTCATATTTCCCAAGGTGAATTATCCAAAACTTGAAGAATTCCTCTCAACACATGGCTATGATGCTCTCCCACTACTTCCACTCGTGATCAGAGATGCACTTATCGCCAGCCTGTAAGGGACATGTTCAACTGGTTAAGGTCAAACAACTGACAAGCAAATCTGTGGTATTGAGCAGAATATTTGCTGTAGCCCATCTTTTATACCAAGACAAAACAATGTACATGATAACACTTCCAATCAGTTAAGATCAGAAGCCATTTATTATTATTATTATTATTATTATTATTATTATTATTATTATTATTATTATTATTACTACTACTACTACTACTACTACTACTACTACTACTACTACTATCCATACTAATACTACTACTACCTCTGTGGTCTAGGGGAGGAGATGTGATGTAAACATCCTGTCACTGACCCTAACCCTTACCCTAACCCTACACCAACCCTAACCCCAACCCTAACACTAATCCTAACCCTAACCCTAAATTTTAATCTTTCGTTTTCTTTTTCTTAATTTTCTTAATTCGTATTGTTTAAACTATTTTCCATTGCTTAAGAAAAAAAGCGAAAGGCTAAAACGAAAGCAATGGAAAATAATTTAAACAATTAACAAACAGAATAATTCAATAATTTTATACACACGCTTTCCGAACGTAAACATAACAGTGACAGGATGTTGTCTCAGTTTTAGACGCAGCAAATGATTTTAGCTAAATAGAGGCAATCGATTGGTTAAACTTACAAATACGTTAAACTTACAAATTACAATTTTCTCAAGAAAGCCAAGAGAAAAAATGTTTTATTTTGACACATTCTACCAGTATACGAAGTTTAAAAGTGTTTAGTTAACTAGAAATTGTGTTGAAAACTGCCGTTCAAAAGGAAAAGATCCCAATGAACTTCATTAGTTAACGGGAGTTAACAGGCGCAGGAGTGGATGTGTGGTAAGTAGCTTGCTAACCAACCACATGGTTCCGAGTTCAGTCCCACTGCGTGGCATCTTGGGCAAGTGTCTTCTGCTATAGCCGCGGGCCGACCAATGCCGTGTGAGTGGATTTGTAGACGGAAACTGAAAGAACCTGTCCATATATATATATATATATAATATATATATATATATACTATATATATATATATATTATATATATATATATATATATTATATATATATATATATTATATATTGTGTTTGTGGTGTGTGTGTGAGTGTGTGTGTTTGTGTGTCTGTGTTTGTCCCCCTAGCATTGCTTGACAACCGATGCTGGTGTGTTTACGTCCCCGTCAGCTAGCGGTTCCGCAAAAGAGACCGATAGAATAAGTACTGGGCTTACAAAGAATATGTCTTGGGGTCGATTTGCTCGACTAAAAAGGCGGTGCTCCAGCATGGTCGCAGTCAAATGACTGAAACAAGTAAAAGAGAGTTGCTTCTGCTGTGTACTTAGATACTGTGTACTTAGAGCTGATTGCTAGTGCATCACCTTATAGCTTCCTCGGGGCTTACGAAATAACTTCATATTTAACTTCATATTACGCTCTATACTCAACTAATACTTTATTCTGAAGCATGTGTATCTTGAGTCCTAACACCAGGTTATTACTATCGCTATGCCAAACGGAAACGATTTATATGTATATCGAACGGAACAGGCATGTTGAAATGGCTACGAAGATTACTTGTTAGTACTGCGTTCATCCCTTAGATTTTGGAACTAGCTTTTTTTGCTTATATGTGTGTGTGTATGTGTCGGTGGGTGCGTGTGTGTATGTGTGTGTGTGCGCGCATTTATGTAAGTGTATTTACAGACATAAATATATACATATGTCTATAACTGGCTAGGTTCTGTGAATTTAAATGTTTTCAAATCCCACCAGTGTCGTTTTTGTCTTTCATCGCACCAAGATCGCTAAATATAAGACTCAAACTGTTAATGGGATGATTCAATCGAAACCCTGAAAAGGATGGTGGGCACCCCACTTCCTCCTATGACTAAGCCATAAAAAAACTACAAATGCACCGCATAGTGCCAAGATGGATATTTATTGTGTACCAAATGTAGGCGAACGCTGGCCTTCAAACTAATGAGGGAGATGGCGACAACAATCTGCGTGAATCTAATTTCATTTACTGTCGTCAAGATGAAGAGAGTGTATTGGATAATGCAGTCCTTTAAAAGCAATGTACAAAAAGACTGTAATGTTTTTATCATAGGTTTATTCACCCACTGCTGACAATTACAACAGTTTATGTATAACTATAAGTGTTTCAAAATTTTAAACTGTAGGACATAGTATATAATTTTTGTATAAGTTAAAAGCACTTGTGAAACAATATGTCTCTTTAAAAGATATTTCCATTTCTTATATTGCTGATATGGTCAACACACATGCACTACCTAACGTGGAAAACCAAAACAAGACTAACGGACTGTCAAACACACAGACACAGATGGACACGAATATATTGGCCTGTGTATATATATATACATGCTCATACATACGCACGCACGCACACACACACACACACACACACAAACACACACACACACACACACACACACACACACGAACAAAAATACATAGAAAATCACTTTCACACATATAAGCGCAGACACGAACGTTCGCGCGTGCTATCACACGACATAAAAAGAAATAACAGAGCGAAGCGGGCAGAAAGAGACAGGGAGAGAGGAAGGAGAGAAAGGAGGTGAGATGAAGGAAGGAAGATGGAGATATATAAAAAAGATAAAAAACATATCGACAAGAAAAGAGAGAGAAAGGGAGAGAGAATGGAAAAAGAGAGAAAGGGAAAATAGAGATTGACGTGTACATCAATCTCTGTTTTCTCTTTCTAAGAGGCCAGGGAGGAGGGGTCAAGCTTAGTGTAGTGTGCTGAAGTGTATGATATGGCGTGTGATGTGGCGGGAATGTGGTAGGAGCTTGGTCGCTATGATGAGAGTGTTTTCAATACTGCTATATTATATTGTTAGAAATTAATTTCTTCCATGGTTGCACTTACCCATTCAACAATTCATTTCTGATGAATTTCCAGACCAATTGTCAAATGGACATGCGTGTGCGCCTCTGTATGTTTATATGTATGTATGCATGTATGTATGTGTGTATGCATGTATGTATGTATGTATGTATGTATGTATGTATGTATGTATGTATTTATGTATGTATCTATGTATATATGCATGTATACATGTATGTATGTAAGAATATGTTATGTATATACATGTCTGTGTTTGTATATGTACATGTATACGTATTTATGTGTAAATGTACGTATGTGCACATACACACACGTGTGTATATGTGTGCATATATATATATATATATATATATATAAATATATATATATATATAGATAGATAGATAAATAGATACATACATAATACATGCATACATACATAAATATATATATACATATACATATACACACACACACTCACACGTACACACACACTCACACATACATATACACACACATGCATATACACGCACACACATGTGACTGCGTGATTATGTTTACGCCCCTCGAAATAGACTCATATATATTCCTTTTTCTATTCTTTCTGCTCCTACCGTACCCGGGGTGTGATGTCGATATGATTTCATTTGCTTTTAAAAAAAAATTCGGCCACTGATGTAGACACACACCTAAAAACAACAAGAACAAGAACAACGGCAACATTCAGAAAGAATGATGAGGAAACATTAAAAGCCAGAATAACTACAAACCATCAGCAACAACAATAGCAACAACAACAACAACAACTACATAAAACGACAAAAGGTAACAATATATATCTATAAAAAAAAACCCTCCCACTCAGCTACCGCCAATATTGAAATACAGAGATTGAATAAAAAATATAAACGTAAAATGTGTAGAAAAAGAACAAAGACAATGAATACACATTGACAGTAAAGAGAACTTTGAGAAAAAAAAATCATGGAGATACACGGAGGGAGATTGCTTCAAAGCGCGCGTGTATATACGTGTGTGTTTCTGCGCATGAGGCTGATGTGTATGTAATTATAAAAGGAAAAGTAAGAAGAACGAAAAAACTGAGAGGGAGGATAGAACGGGTGAAAGCGCTTGGATGGAATGAGCTGCGTAGAGATTGGTTCTTCGGCACATTTCAAGCTTTTAAATGGTCATTTAACGCTGGTGTGCTCATAGGCGCGTGGACACATGCACGGTCATATGCGCATACGCATGCAGAAACTGTTGTGCATGCAAGTGTTTATATCAGTGTGTGTATGTGTCTGTCTGTGTGTGCATGTCTACATGTTTGATGCAACAAAGTGGTGGAATAAAACTCAATACATTAGTATAAATATTTCTTTAATCGGCAAAAAGTTACAAAGTTTAATAAGCATCATGCACGAAACTGTCGGCCCCTTTGTCACTTTTGTGATCTTTTGCTAATTAAAGAATTAAGGTATTATACATACATACATGCATGCATATACACACACACACACACACACACACACACACATATATATATGCATGTATATATATATGTGTGTATAAGAGAACAGAGTGTACGTACGCCGCTATATATATATATATATATATATATAATAGAAATATTAAAATTACTAAGTCTCTCTAAAAGAGAACAACGGCAGCGTTCCCGGAAAATATTAGTTATCGCCATACTAATATGGCATTCTTATAAAAATAAGAAAAAAGCTGACCGCTTATTAGCTCCATAATACAAAATGGGACAAGAACGCAAAACATCCGGACAACTAGGTGATATAAAAAGGGACAATAAAGCATCCAGATAGACGATACGAACAAACAAGGACGGGTCATTCGAAGCTTTCTATCCTCAGTCAAGAACCGGATCATCCTCGCAATTAATCAAGATTAATCAGCCGAAATTGCGAGGATGACCCGGTTCTTGACTGAGGATAGAAAGCTCCGAATGACCCGTCCTTGTTTTTTGTATCGTCTATTTGGATGTTTTGTTGTTCCTTTTTGTATCACCTAGTTGTCCGGATGTTTTGCGTTCTTGTCCCATTTTGTTTTATATATATATATGTGTGTATATATATATATATATATATATATATATATATATATATAAGGATCCAAGGATCGAGGTGTAGGAAGAAGCAAACCGTAGTAAATATAAAAATCAACTTTCAGGGACAATTGTGGTTTTTGAGACAGAAGTTTTGTGTATTTTTTTCTTATCGAAGTACTATGAAGTGAAAAATATTCTTTTATATTTCACGGTAGGCAATCAAGATTACCGGATATGAGAATAAGAATACAAGAGTTACAGAATGGAGTTGATAAGATTCGGACTATATATGTTTCATAGAGAGCGGAACCTCAGAAGTGGTAAATGTCCAAGCGAGGTGTATACGGCCGGTTACTCATCATTCCAAGGGTATCTTGATTAAATGAAAGTTTACATTGTCATAAGGTGGTACATGTTAACATATGGAAGATTCCGATTGACAATGTAAACTTTCATTTAATCAAGATACCCTTGGCCTGAAAAGTAGCCTGCGGTATACACCTCGCTTGGATATTTACCACTTCCGAGCTTCCGCTCGCTCTGAAACATATGTAGCCCGGATCTTATCTACGCCATTCGTCAACTCTTGCATTGAGGAAAGAAAACTTCTAATGACCCGTCCTTGTTTTCTTTGTATCGTCTATCTGGATGTTTTGCGTTCTTGTCGCATTTTGTATTTTTTATATATAAAACATATAGCGGCGTACGTACACTTCCATCTCTTATATGTAGTATGTGTGTGTGTATATATTATATATATATATAATATATATATATATTATATATATATATATATATATATATATATATTATATATATATATATATGTATATATATATTATTCATTATTTATATAGACATATATGTATGTATCACGTACCAGTTTGATAAGCGCCAACACACAAATCTTGGCCTTTGAGTCACTCTGTAACTTCTATCGATTATTGATAAAATATATAGATACTTATATTTTGAATTCTGTTTGTTTCTGCATGCATGGGAAAAATCTATATAGAGAAACGGTGAGAAAAAGAAATTTCAAGCCACCCTTATGGGTTTGAGTTTTTAATGAAAATAGACCTTATCGTTAAGCTGAAAGCTTTGTTCAGTAAATGCGATATCTATGATCTCATTAGTCTCAGCTTTTGCTAAATATCGTCATAAATCATTCTCTCACTTCTTTTCACAGAAACATCATTAACTTACTCTTTTACTCTTTTACTTGTTTCAGTCATTTGACTGCGGCCATGCTGGAGCATCGCCTTTAGTCGAGCAAATCGACCCCGAGACTTATTTTTTGTAAGCCCAGTACTTATTATATCGGTCTCTTTTGCCGAACCGCTAAGTGACGGGGACGTAAACACACACCAGCATCGGTTGTCAAGCAATGCTAGGGGACAAACACAGACACACAAACACACACATATATTTATATATATATATATATATATATACGACAGGCTTCTTTCAGTTTCCGTCTACCAAATCCACTCACAAGGCATTGGTCGGCCCGGGGCTATAGCAGAAGACACTTGCCCAAGATGCCACACAGTGGGATTGAACCCAGAACCATGTGGTTGGTTAGCAAGCTACTTACCACACAGCCACTCCTGCGCCTTTCGATGAAATTATATTAATTTACATAACAGAGTTAGTGTTGATTAAATGCATGATTAGGACAAACAAATGATAGCCTGCTTGCAGTTATATTTCTAATTTTCCCAAAGCTGAATACAGCTACTGTTAATTAATTAATAAATAAACTAATTAATTATTCAGTTAATTCCTATTGCCAATACATGCACTGTTATACAAATTGGACAAACCAACTTAGTTCTCTCTGTCTACATATGCTAAATATAGATCTTATTCACTGTCCTGTATGAGGAAAAGAGTGACTAGTAATCTCTGAATAGACATTATCAAATGCTAAAACAATACAAATTGATCTTTTATCGATGGAAATGGGAGGTCTATCCCTCGCGAGGGAAACATATAGTTTAACAATGACGATTAATCTTTCACAGCAAGCTTTATATCTGAGTTTACTGAAAACGTACACACATGAGTTTAGCTTCCTTTTTTATTACTCACATTAATTAATTAATTAATTAAATTCACTTGTCCGTTATTATTATTATTATTATTATTATTATTATTATTATTATTATTACTACTTCTAGATCTCTCAAAGAGAGACATTCAGTAACAGTCCTTTAAAGTAAAGGCTATTTGCCAACATAATGTGGCTGTCCTGAAAGGGCCAATGTTACTCTTTCTAGCTGGCTATAGGAAGCTCATTAATGGCAATGCTGGGCTCCCTGTTCGAAAATATAAGGACACAGATAGTGTGTCGTATAGCCAGCCAGAAATGATGTTTCTTGAGGCTAAAACGGGATAGCCACATTATGTTGGCAAATAGCCTTTACTATATATATATATATATATATATTCTTTTACTCTTTTACTTGTTTCAGTCATTTGACAGCGGCCATGCTGGAGCACCACCTTTAATCGAGCAACTCGACCCCGGGACTTATTCTTTTTGTAAGCCCAGTACTTATTCTATCGGTCTCTTTTGCCGAACCGCTAAGTAACGGGGACATAAACACACCAGCATCGGTTGTCAAGCAATGCTAGGGAGACAAACACAAACACAAACAAACACACATACATATATATATATATACATATATACGACAGGCCTCTTTCAGTTTCCGTCTACCAAATCCACTCACAAGGCATTGGTCGGCCCGGGGCTATAGCAGAAGACACTTGCCCAAGATGCCACGCAGTGGGACTGAACCCGGAACCATGTGGTTGGTTAGCAAGCTACTTACCACACAGCCACTCCTGCGCCTATATTTATATATATATATATATATATATATATATATAATATATATATATATATATATATCTTTATATATATAAAACTGGGAATGTGTGTCTGTCTGTGTGTTTCCCTAAAACTTGAGAACTACACAACCAATTTCATTCAAATTTTACACATGCCTTACTTAGGGTCCGGGGAGTGTCATCGGCAAAAAAGAATGTTGAACTTTTTGCCTAGGGCGAGCCCACAGCAATATCATATTTTCTCCACTACGATTCCCTAAAACTTGAGAACTACACAACCAATTCCATTTAAGTTTTACACATGCCTTACTTAGGGTCCATGTAGTTTCATGGGAAAAAAATGTTCAATTTCTTGTCTAGAGCGAGCCCATAGCAATATCATATCTTCTCCACTATTTCAGTATTACGTGTTAAAAGTGAAACAAAAACGTTTCTCTATTTTATGTCAGATACTTTCACTTTAACAATAAAAATAAAAATAACAGTTGAATTATATGTAGTAAGTAATAATAAAAATCAAACTAAAGTATAATATAATCGTAACATAACAAAAGTAAAAATAGCAATTGGTATAAAATTGCATCAATGACTTGAACTTGAATAAGTGGTTTCACATGAATGGGAATAAATTAAAAATAAGATTAGCTTGCAGAAATGGAATAGTCCAGATGGATAATAAAAAATTAAATTAAAGAAAAGACTACTGTCTATAAAGTATACAATGTAGAGAAAAAAGACGATTTGAACACATGGAGGAATGCACCTTCGAAAAGTGTCTTGGTGCGACTATGAAAGGTATCTAATCAGAGGCGGTAAATTCGCCACAATAGAAGCAAGGTTCGAGTCAACGGAGCGTGCGAGGGAGTACTCGACTTGAACTTGCAAAGTGGAAATATCTTATTTTTACCTTTATATCTGGGACGTAGGACGTCCCGGAAAAACATTTTAAATGCCCTCCCTCCTCCAGATGTAGAGGTAGGCTGGATTGTAGCTATATTTCTATACAAGAGGGAGGACAAGATACAATTGATCGAAATCACAAGAGACGGGCTAACAATTCCAGTCTGTTATATATTTTGAGTATTGTTATCACTAGCGATATCAAGATATAACTTTGTATTTTGTATTTTATGTGTAGATGTATATATATATAGATGTACATGTAGTATGTACACATATATATACACATATATACATGCACTAGCACTATGACCCGGCAACGAGGGGTCTTTAATGCTAGTATATATATATATATATGTATATATCGGGTCTTTTTTTATACTTCTTTTATTTTTCAAGATTAAGATAAACAAAGTTCTTTTTAAATCTAACATATACTCTCTTTCATTTTGTACAATTCCCTTCCATCTATCTTGTAGACTTGAAAGGCGCCATTTTTTCACAAAATTCACCTGTCCGTGACGAAAAATGCTACTCCAGTACTATTCTGATCTTGTCTACAGAATTCATATTTTCCCATCCAAATGATTTTGAAGACTGCAGAATAAATGATAATCAGATGGGGGCAATGTCCAGCGAATATGGTGGGTGGGGCATCATTTCCCATTCATTCTGCCCCAACCTTTGGAATGTCATCCTCGCTGTATGTGGCCAAGCATTATTCTAATGGAAGAAAGCTTTCATCTTGAAACCAAAGATGGTCGTCTTTAGCACTGACTTGAATGACTAGTTGAATGACCAAATCCAAGCTTCTCTGCTAGTTCCTCAACAGTTACGATGGAATTTTGTTCCACCAGGATTTGCAAGACGTCTTCGTTGAGTTCTACAGATTTTCCAGGACGAGGGTCGTCTTCGAGGCAGTAGTTTTCGGTTCAGAATTTCTGGAACCACCGTTGACACTGGCTTACTCTTACTCTCCGATCCCCTTATACTGCATTAATATTCCTTGTGATTTCAGTTGAGTTCTGCTTTTATTGAACTCATAAAGCAAAATATGCCAAATATGCTCCAA
>NC_043000.1:41254997-41262497 GCF_006345805.1 Octopus sinensis
AAGAGATGGAAGTCCGCAAGGGCTAAATCTAGCGAATAGGGCGGGCACGGAAGCGATACCAAATTGTTTTTTTTTTTTCGAGTAAATCACGAGTGAGGAGAGCTCACTGAAGAATCTAATTCTTCGCACTCCACAGAACGGTCGCTTTCATGAATGCCCTCTCTCAAATGCTTCAAAGCGTCGCAGTAGAACTCTCGATTGGAGGCCTGACCCTAAGGAATGAATTCTCGACGCACAATATCACATTTCTGGGGGGTGATACCCGTGATGGATCTTCCAAATCGCTCATCGTCCCCCAGGGATACTCGTCCGCTTTTGAAGCGGTCGTGCTACTCCAAACATTGCTTCGAGACATTGACTCGTAGCCTTAAGCTTGTTGCAGCATGCTTAATGACTTTATCGCAGTCTAGCCAAGTTTAACGAAAAATTTCACGTTGGCTCTTTGCTTCAACTTCCTTGTTCATGAAAAAATCGCAGTCTACAACATATACGTGATCACAAAAACACAAATTTGACAACTTGCGAAGTAAATACAGCGATGTCCCTCGGCACACTGCTTCATTAAGGAAACTGCTAGCTCTCACTGCGCACGAAAACCATGTGCTACCTCATATATCTATGATACCACCTCATATATCTATGATTATATTTACTTTTCTCACAAAAACAATTTTCATGAATATTTGCCCGCTACAAATGGAGCGCAGAGGATCTGTCACAGGCACACGCACATTCTAGATGCCCTCTATATCAAGGGCAAGTCACACTCACATAGATCTACAGAATTAATAAATCACTTCAGTATTCAATCTGCAGGACCGTATTTTGAATTTTTCGCACAGTACATGCGACTTCGCATATTTTACGTTATTACCTCCGCCTTAGGAAAAAGGCAGAGGTATTGTTTTCAGTCGTGTTTGTTTGTTCATGGACAAGATATCTCAAGAACCGCTGGATGGATTCGGATGAAACTTTCAGGGATGTTTGGCCTCGTGACTGGCACGTACGAATTAAGTTTTTTTACTTAATTTTTGAGAGAGGTCGGGTTCATTTTTAGTATTCTCGTTTGTAAGAGCAGTCGAATTTATTGCAGATATTCTCATTTTAAAAATCATCTCCGTTTAATCGTTGAGAGGACGTTGGTGTTGCTTTGGTGGAGTTTTGCGCTCTCTAAATGCTCTTGTTAATTTATACTTTTAACGGTTGCTAAGTTTTGTTGATTGAATCAACATTTTTCTTCTTTCTCCTATTCAATTCACTTGGGTAATGCAAGTTTTAATTACGTTTATTATTTATACAAATTAAAATTATATCTGTTTTAAACGTATTCAGAAAAGTCTATAAGTCTGTTTAATATATGTATATATATATATATATATAATATATATATATATATATATATATATATATATATATATATATATATTATATATGTATGTATGTATGTATGTATGTATGTATGTATGTATGTATGTTCCTGTGTGTGTGCATGTATATATGTTTATACACGCACACGTATGTATATATATGCCTGCGTGTTTGTGGTGTGTGTGTGTGTGTGCGCGCGCGTACGTGTGCAACGCCTGTAATGCAAATTTCAATATTGTCACTTTCATCTCGTGATTTTTGCAGGCTGTGATATTTCGTGGGACCAATTGACAATTCGCTGTATTTAAGAAATCAAATTTTTTTTATGAAGAATATAGTAAGCAATAATTAAACAATCAGAGTTAAGTAGTAGATACTCTCCTTACTCTTTTTTTTACTCTTTTACTTGTTTCAGTCATTTGACTGCGGCCATGCTGGAGCACCACCTTTAATCGAGCAACTCGACCCCGGACTTATTCTTTTGTAAGTCCAGTACTTACTTCTATCGGTCTCTTTTGCCGAACCGCTAAGTAACGGGGACATAAACACACCAGCAATCGGTTTGTCAAGCAATGCTAGGGGGACAACACAGACACACAAACACACACACGCATATATATATATATATATATATATATATATATATATATATATATATATATATATACTATATACATATACACATATATACGACGGGCTTCTTTTCAGTTTCCGTCTACCAAATCCACTCACAAGGCTTTGGTCGGCCCGAGGTCATAGTAGAAGACACTTGCCCAAGGTACCACGCAGTGGGACTGAACCCGTAACCACACAGCCACTCCTGTGCTGTTTTATTCTTTTTTTTTATTGACTGCATAAAACAGTATACATGTGAAGGCATGTAGCTGAAGGGTGATGAGTACATGGGTGCATAGATGCGGATGGATGAAAGCAAACGGTCAAAGAGTAGAAGAGAAACGTATGCATTGAACCATAAATCAATTGTGAAAGATTTTATTGATAAAACATTTATGTATTAACTGGGTAGCATTTTTCTATTTATAGAAGGAATATGTGAATTTTGGTGGATGGGTGGGGTTGTAATTTATTGTCTCAGCGTTGGTGAGTGAGTGAGTGTGAGTAGGATGGAGGGTACACAGATGTTCGAATATAGAGATGGACAAAGGCAAGCGGCGAGATAAAGAGACAAAGCGGCACCCATTGTGGCGAGTACTGGAGCAAATGTAGAGAAAACTCTCAATGATAAAACAGTGATAATGTATACGTTTACAATTGCGACTGGTAGTTGTTCGCTTAATTAATTTGTCGTCTGTTAATTTGTATTCATGGATGCAAATATTGGCGTAAGGGCGCGTGTATGTTCAATTGTTTCGGTGTAAATTGATGGGAATTGTGAGGTGGGAAGGGGAAGTGAAAGTGCGTGTGCTTAAGTGTTGGTGTACGAGTGCGTTAATAGAGCTTCGTCAATGCGTCTGCTTATGGACATATGAGAATGTAAAACGCGTATGAAGGAATGAGTGTTCTTGTGGAGTGAAAAAGATTTTCGCTGGTGTAAATGTAAATAAATTTATATATGTACACACACACACACACACACACACACACACCACACACACCACACACACACACACACATACACACACACTCACTCAGACAAATCTCTCTCTATATGTATGTATGTATGTATGTATGTATGTATGTATGTATGTATGTATGCAATGTATGTATGTATGTATGTATGTATGCAATGTATGTATGTAATGTATGTATGTATATGTGTATATATGTGTGTGTGTACACACATACATTCGTGGAATAAAGAAATAATAATCTCAAATGTGCTCTATGGCATGGAACTGGTATCCGTTGATTTGTAAAAAGTGAGTAGAAAAGACAGTCCTGGTGAATAAACGGTAACAGTTGTAATAAAAACTCTCCTTTCTGTTAAAATATCTTCAATAGCTTACGCGTATATTACAATATTTGAGGGATTGTATAAAGTCATTGTTCATGTAGTAAGCTACGAAATTCTTACATTCTCTCAATTTCGCGTAATTCACACCTCTTCATGGTCCGAAGGTACACTTGTAAACTTCTCTAACTTGTTTGCATTTGAAAAAATTTGATGATTGAGTTGGTATTGTACGTTAGTGTTTGGCGGGAGTGGTTCTTAATTATTGACATGATCGTATCAAGGATTGTTTTACTTACTTAGTGTTGTAGTGGTATGACATGGTTCATTAATGGTATGTAGAAAAGCTTTTGAATTTTGTTGGTAAAAACCGATTTTCTCCCTTTTTTTTCTTAAGCATAGCTTTTCAGCACTCTATCTGCGATGTTGAAATTAGTAGCTATATTCTTTTATTCTTCTATGTGTTTCAGCCAGGTTTCTCCCTTTTTTTCTTAAGCATAGCTTTTCAGCACTCTATCTGCGATGTTGAAATTAGTAGCTATATTCTTTATTCTTCTATGTGTTTCAGCCAGTTTCTCCCTTTTTTTCTTAAGCATAGCTTTTCAGCACTCTATCTGCGATGTTGAAATTAGTAGCTATATTCTTTTATTCTTCTATGTGTTTCAGCCAGGTTTCTCCCTTTTTTTCTTAAGCATAGCTTTTCAGCACTCTATCTGCGATGTTGAAATTAGTAGCTATATTCTTTTATTCTTCTATGTGTTTCAGCCAGGTTTCTCCCTTTTTTTCTTAAGCATAGCTTTTCAGCACTCTATCTGCGATGTTGAAATTAGTAGCTATATTCTTTTATTCTTCTATGTGTTTCAGCCAGGTTTCTCCCTTTTTTTCTTAAGCATAGCTTTTCAGCACTCTATCTGCGATGTTGAAATTAGTAGCTATATTCTTTTATTCTTCTATGTGTTTCAGCCAGGTGGCTGTGGTCATGCTGGAGCACTATTGCATTCTGAATTAAAGCCCATGAGCTTGTTAGAATGATTTACAAGATATTTTTCGTCTTCCACATGCAAGTAAACGTTACTCGCATTGGCGAATGAGGTAAATATTTCTTTAGGCTTTCTTGAAATTGTTCAAAATGTTGGTTTTTCTGTACTGTTTCTCGCAACCTTATTATTTTTATTTCCTTCTGATTCTGTGGTTATTCCATGATATTTTTCTAATGAGGTCAATTCTCGCGCGAAAACAGAACCGTTTAGCTGTATTGTAAACCTCTAGTAAATCAATGCAGTGGAGGCGCGTGGCTTAGTTTTTAAGGAATTGAACTCGTGATCGTAAGATTGTTGCTTCGATTACTGGATGGGGTGATGCATTGTATTCTTGAGCAAAACACTTCATTTCACGTTGCACCAGTCCACTCAGCCAGCAAAAATGTGTAATCCTGCGATGGACCGGTATCTCGTCCAGATGGGGAATATATACGCCATAGAAACCGGGAAAACGACCCTTATGAATCTGTATGAATCGAGAAAGAAGAAAGAAAGAAAAAAGAACTATAGTATGTACTTATTGACAACAAGCGCCATGGCGTATATAGATCCGAAACTGGGGCTGTAGGTCCCTGAGACCTCTACACAACTGTCTCCAGTGCGCCGATGCCTAAATACAGAATTGTGCAAAATTCGCAGGAAAATGGCAAAGAAGCTTTGGTGGTGGATGTGGTTGTTATACACAACGGTTTCATAACTTAATGTTGTATTACTGAAAGTCCGCCCAGAATTCCTCCTGATATTCATATATACTAGGCAGCGAACTGGCAAAATCGTCACCGGGCCTAATGCTTAGCGGTATTTCTTCCGACTTTACGTTCTTAGTTCAAATGCCGCCAGGGTCAACTTTATCTTTTATCTTTTGGGGCTGGATAAAAGAAGTACCAGTTGAACAGTGCGGCCAATATAATCGACTTGCACTCTCTCCCACAATTGCTGACTCTGTGTCAAAATTTGAAACCAACATTCATATATACTTCGATGAGAAGTCCACTTTCATTGCATCTGACCAGCTTATGCCTAACTCTGAATACTTGTGCCTGTTTTACCACCACCTCGCTGCCAAATTCTTGCGCTTTTGCTCTTGGACAAAAGCTCACATATATTCTACACGTTCTTGCACCAGTATGAACATCTCCTGAATAGACAAAAATTACCTGAAAATTATTATCAATCATATCAATTACCCTTCTTACTATTCTTCTACGCACCAGTGCTTTCATCTCTGAACCCCAAACTAAAATCTTGTCTCTAAACATCTCTACCATTTTGTTTGCATTATCCCCCACCACATGGTAGAATTATTTGATGAAGAGCTATGTGTGCTTATATGAATATTACGTCCCCCAGTAATATTATAAAAAATAAAATAAATGCGCCCTTTTATAGCCTAGCCAGGCTCATGGGCCCGATTTCCCGGTTTCAATGGCATATGTGTTCCCCAGATGGACGGGACGCCAGTCCATCGCAGCGTTACTCATTTTTTCCAGCTGAGTGGACTGGAGCAACGTGAAATGAAGTGTTTTGCTCAAGAACACAACGCGTCGCCCGGTCCAGGAATCGAAACCACAATCTTACGATCGTGATACTGACACCCTAACCAGTAAACCAAGCGCCTCCGCTCCCCCCAGTAATATTATACCAACACTAACGCAATATCAAATTATGACATCTGTCCTTTTCGTTATGTGTTCAAATTTCCTCGAAATTGACTTTACCTTTTATCCTTTCGGGGGTCAATGGAAAAAGTACCAGTTGGGTACAGGGATCGATGTAATCGACTAACTCATCCCAGAAAATTGCTAGTTTCGTGCCAAAACCGATATGAAATTATGACATCATATACTTGAGAGAAAAAGTAATTTCATATATAGAAGAAATAGTCAAAAGGTCTTAAAATATTTTAAACTATCACCATCTGAAGAATTCAGAGATAAAACTGATGACCACTGGAATGTTCTGAAATCAACAGAGAATTAAATCTGCATTAATTATTAAGGTCTCTTAGTTTTAGTAGCATGTCTACAAAAACACTAACTATATTGATACTCTAACGAATATACGCACTTACATACATATGTAAAAGCATACACACGCACGAGAGGATGTATGAAAAGGTTTGAGCCTTCAAAGCCTTTGAGCCTTGAAGTCTTGTACCTTCATCAGAAGCGTTGTACCAGGTTTTCTTATATTTTGAGGCTCAAGACTCTTCATACACTCGTCGTATATATGTCAATATAATGCATGCCAATCTAATGCGTATATATATATACACACACACACACACACACACATATATATATATATATAATATATATATATATATATATATGTACATATACATATGTATTTGTATCTACGCATGTATGAGAGTGTGTGCGTTTGAGTATGTATGTAATGTGTACATATATATGTATATATATATATATATAAAAGATAAGAAGAAGGTATGTATGTACGTGTGTGAGTGAGTGTATATGTATGTGTTAGACAAGTTTTATATTTCAAATAGCAACGTCTATCGATGGGTTATGGGTACCGGTAGGGGAAAATCTGTCTCTGTTGTAATCTCGTTCCTCTGTATTTTTACTCATTTACCAGCAATAATGTATAATGAGCTAACGGCGCTGATAGTCAAAGGTTCGAGTGGAAATCTATCATTATTGCGGAATGTCTTCCACTTCACTAACCCCTGTCAGTTATGTGGCTTTCCAGCACAACCTTTCACAATATCTTTTAGTTACTTATGTGTTAATTTATATACAATTTCTGTTTTTATTTCTTAATCCCACATTTAAGCAGAAAAGCATCTATACAAATTAAGAAACAGAAACAAAATATAACAAAGAAATTGTAAATGTTTCAAAAAAATAAAACGGAAAAGCAGTAGGGTTGAAAGAAATTAGCTTAAAAACTGCACGATAAGCATTCTTTTCCACTCTAGGCACAAGGCCCGAAATTTTGGAGGAGGGGGCCAGTCTATTAGATCGACTCCGGGACGCAACTGGTACTTAATTTATACACTTCGGAAAGTTGACATGCAAAGTCGACCTCGGAGGAATTTGAACTCAGAACGTAAAGACAGACGAAATCCCGATAAGAATTTCGTCCGGTGTGCTAACGTTTCTGCCAGCTCGCCATCTTACGCGCAATTCTTACTAAAGTGGTGGATTGGCAATT
>NC_043000.1:41274997-41277497 GCF_006345805.1 Octopus sinensis
TGTTTGATATGCCAGTCATCAATGGCAGTGTTTGTGTACTTCTTCAGTGGTCCATAGACCGCTTTGTCCAACGGCTCTAACCTGTGTGTGCAGCGAGGTGGGAAAGAATGCATGGTGATGCCATTGTCTGATGCATAAGTCAGCCCCTCGATACTAAGGTGGGAATCGTGATTGCCCAGCAAGAGAAGGCACGGTGACTGCTTTGAACATTTCACATTCTTCACAGTGTTGAAGGAATTTCACAAACTGCTCCTCGCACATCCAACCAGATGGATTAGCACTTTCATCGCTGCTTGATGGTCCATTGTTCAGGAAATGTGGCCTAAAGTTCTTCCGGATAAAAACAAAAAAAAACGGTGGTATGCTGTTTCCAGCGGCATTTACACAGCCTGCCAATGTGACCAGAGTTCCCCTTTCCGCACTTGTCATTTTTCCCACTTGCTTTGTTCCTTTTCTGACAACAATTCTATCGGATCGCTGCATAGTTGTTATGCCAGTTACATCTATGTTGCAGATATTGAATGGATCAAATTTATACTGAAGCATCCCCTCAGCAAGTTGGTTCAAAAACATAGCAACATTTTCTTGTTGAAACTTGTTGCTCGTGCCAAGCTTGTTGCCTGTGGACTTCTTATGGATAAATTATTGTGTCGTTGAAGATATCCAGAGAACCAATCTTCACCTGCCATTTCTGTCTCATACCAGGTTGGAGGGATATTACATCCATGTGCCTTTGCCATTTGAAAAGCCAATTTCCGCACATCCTTTGGGGCAAGCCCATAGTAAATTTCTGCGGTAGCCAAAACATAAGCCTCTAACTGATTCTCGAACTCGTCGGTGAGAACTTGCCGTGGCTTTTTTGTATCCACTAAGACTGTGATCGTTGTTGTTTGCTTCAGCGGCCTTGGTGCAGTAGCAAGACAGAGATTTTAAAGAGATGCCAAATGTCCTCGAAGCTTTCCGCAAGATGACACGAGCTCGGACCTGTTGAATAGCCTGTTGGATTACATCCTGTGGAAGGGTTGCCCTCTCGCTTTTGCGTTTGTAGTGTCGCACCATGACAATTGCAGATCTAGGTCAGTAAAGAGAGAAAGAGAGAGAGAGAGGGAGAAAAAAAAGCAATTTAGCTCATTGCATAATCCAACAGTGAAAGCAAAACGAAGCTCTGAGTATATACCTACATTTTAGTTTCAAGCATGCCTGGTCACGGCATAACTTCATACTTATATATCAGTGGTACATGTTACAAAGCTGAGTCAGTATACAAGCTGTTGCCTAAGTAGGTTTGCGGTATGAAGATAGAATAGGTTGGTATAGATAAAGATAGCTGATCTAAGACTATAGCAAGCAATACATAAATTACTCAATGAATTGATCCAATGTACCAGACATAAATCAAATAGCAAACACTCTTTGTTACAATGGGATAGACACAGTCTGTGAATCAATGTAAGCAACCTACAACAACTTTATCACAGGCTGGGGCAAGTTGACACACTGTGTCAACGTGCCTCTGTTTATATGTGTCAACTTTCCCCGACCCCATTTCCCTCGTAAATGTAAACACTGAGAGAAATCCACTAGGGTTTCGCAAGAATCTATTTGTATAGGGTCGTGAGAGATATTTTACTAACTCCTTATGGTTTAATACACTTAACGCAGTCTTAAACAAAATCCAAAATAACTAATTATCAAAAATGTCGAAAATAACATACCAAGTGGAAAATTCCAGTGTTGTCCGCGTGTAGCAGACAAACTCTCACAACGGCGACGAAATCAGATGAGGGGGAAGCTTATACTAACAGCACTACTATGATGTCTTTAAATCGTCTGAAAGTAGTTTCGCATTTTCTCTAGAGAAAATGTGTCAACTTGCCCCTGTAGTCAACTTGCCCCGGTCTCCTCTACTTACATACAGGTGACCAAAAGTGTACGTACGCTGCAATATGTATATATATAAAAAAATCTAACAAGAACATTCAGACAGTTAGACAATACAAATAAGGACAGAGATAAACAAGAACAAAAAAAAAACGGAGAACTGGTACACTATTATAAATACAAACAACAGGACATTAACAACAGGTGTCTTTCGACTAAGGGCGAATTAAATTAAGCTGGCCTGTGTGAAAGTGAAGCCTTACGGCAAGAACATAAGAGATGAAAGACATGGGCAGGAATATAAGAGATGCTACACGGATTGTAGTCGAACCAAGAAACAAAAGTCAGGCTTGAAGAAACACCGGTCACGTGAAAGGAGAGGAGAGAGGTAGGAGTAGAGGGATTGAAGAATTAGGGAGGGATGAGAAAGAGAGAAAAAGAAAGGAAAGGGACAGAGTGAGGTAAAAGGAAGAAGGGAAAGTGATGAGAATGAAGAGAAGGCCAAGAAATGAGATAGCGGGCAGGAGCGAGAAAAAGAAGTGTAGGGAACGAAGAAAGTGTGAAGTGGGCTAAAGGAAAGAGTAAAAGATTAGTACAGAATTTATATACATACATACAT
>NC_043000.1:41282497-41319997 GCF_006345805.1 Octopus sinensis
AACTAATCATAACAAGTACACTCAGACAGCACAAACCTCCGCCAAGGCAAAACCAACGTCCTCTCAACAATTAGCTGGAGATGATTTTTAAAATGAGAATATCTGAAATAAATTCGACTGCTCTAACAAACGAGAATATTAAAAATGAATCCGACCGCTTTCAAAAATTAAGGAAAAAAAAAATCCAGAAAAATTAAACCAGAATCCTTATCCAGTATCGGATCGATCCCAAAATCTAATCAGTTCGTGCCACTCATGAGGCCAAACATCCCTGAAAGTTTAATCCGAATCCATTCAGTAGTTCTTGAGATATCTTTTCCACGGACAGACAAACAAAGGAACAAACGCGACTGAAACAATTTAGGAAAGAAGGAAAAACTAAAACATACGACCTAAAACTCGATTCGTATATTCAGTATAATACACACACACACAAACATGCAAATAATACACAAGCAGACAGTCACGCGAAAGCATGCACAAAAACGCACATACATGCATACATATGTTGTATATCTGTAAAATATACATATATATGTGCGCGTATGTATTTGTGTGTGTGTGTGTGTGTGTGTGCGCGTGTGGGTGTGGGTGCATGTATACTTTATCATTAAAGCTGGAAAAACATCACAAAAAAATGCTACTCAGAGTTTCTCGTTCCCGTTCGTTGGACTGTTGTGATTAAGAATGTTGTTATTCAGAATGGATTCTCAATTACAGCTGTCTGACAAACGGGAATATGAAACTACGGGAATAAGTAGCAGTTTTTTAGTAATGCTTTTGCAGCTTTAATAATAATGCATTATTACTCTATCTCCGGTATTCGAGTACTATTTTCTCCAACCTTGTTTCACATTTCTGTGCATACTTTGGTATATATATATATATATATATATATATATATATATATATAAACTCATTTATATATATATAAACATTTTCACTGTTCTCGGTCTGTTAACGGCCAGGTGTTCAGACGAGTAATACTAACATTGACGTAGCGACATTTGAAAGTTTATCTTGGTGAATCTAGCCGAAGAGAACAAATCAAATTTACGTTAACATAATTCGGAAAGTTCGAAACCTAGATTCTAGATTATCCACATCTGGGTGGTACATTTACTTAATGTTCTTCCTGCAGGTAAGATGAAAGTTTTTATGTCCGCCGCCTGCAAACATCTTTGTCAGTATATATATATAAACAGTAAAGCTTTACTATACCGTTGTATGTTATAGTCTGCTATTTCCAATAAATACTGGTGCATTGTTGTACCACTATCCTATATTTATGTTCCTGTCGTAAGGCTTCACTTCCACACACACCAGCTTAATTTAATTTCTCCTTAGTCGAAAGACACCTGTTGTTAATGGTCTGTTGTTTGTATTTATAATAGTGTATCATTTCTCCGTGTTTTCTTTTTCGTCCTTGTTTTCGTATACATACGCTTACTTTCTTCCAAAAAATCTAGTGCTCTTAACTTAGATATTCTCGAGGCCGGCCAGACTGGAGCTGTCTCGAGTTTACTGGCCAAAATGGCAACGTTGATCTGGAACTTGACTGAAGAAAGAAAGCTCTGATTGACCCGTCCTTGTTTTTTCCTGTCCTTTTTTGTATCGTCTAAGTATCCGGATGCTTTGTTAGCATTCTTGTTCCATTTTATATATAAATGCATATAGCAGCTTACCTACACTTTTGGCCTCCTGTATGTAAGTATATATATATATATATAAATTCTGTATGACCATTTTACTCATTCTTTTAGCCCATTTCACACTTTCTTCGTTCTTTCCATTTTCTTTTTCTCGCTCTCCCTCTCTCACACTTCTTGGCCTTCTCTTCATTCTCATCACTTTCCCTCCTCCTTTACCTCAATCTGTCCGTTTCCTTTCTTTTTCTCTCTTTCTCGTCCCTCCTTAATTCTTCAGTCCCTATCTCTCTGCTTCCTACCTCTCTCTTCTCCTTCCATGTGTCCGGTGTTCCGCCAAGCCTGACCTTTCTTTCTTGGTTCGACTACCATCCGTGTAGTATCTCTTATATTCCTTCCCATGACTTTCATCTCTTATGTTCTTGCCCTAAGGCTTCACTTTCATACATGCCAGCTTAATTTAATTCGTCCTTAGTCGAAAGACACCTGTTGTTGATGTCCTGTTGTTTGTATTTGTAATTGAGTACCGTTTCTCCGTTTTTTTTGTCCTTGTTTTCGTATACATTCGCTTGATTTCTTCCAAAGAATCTAGTGCTCTTAGCTTAGATTTTCTTGGGGCCAGCCAGATTGGAGCAGTCCCGAGAGTAACCGGCCGAAACTGCAACGACGATCTGGAACTCGACTGAAGAAAGAAAGCTCTGAATGACCCGTCCTTGCTTTTTTCTGTCCTTTTTTTGTATCATCTAACCGTCTGAATGTTTTGTTGTTGTCTGTTACGTTCTTGTTCTATTATCTGTTTATATATATATATATATATATATATATATATATATATATATATATATATATATATATATATATATATATATATATATACACATTATTTTATTTGTAATCATATATCTCAATCTATCAGTATTTATATCCTTGATAATAAGAGCATTCCTCACCTCTACAGAATGACTACAACTAGTATCATTTTATTTTCTAACATTGTTACTCCACTATATAGCTAGATAGCAAAAACTGAACATTACTGTCTTAGCCCGACCATGTCCATGAAAAGACCATATCAAACTTCAGCACAATGGCTGGAGAATATCTGACCTATATACTATGCTAATATGGTATTGGGTGTTGACCTGATTACAAAACACTAATGTTTTAGACTACCTCTCTTCCAAATTTGGCAGTACAATGCCTCTACGTCTAGCAAGTGACTCCTATACTATCCCCTTACCTACTTCCGCTCTTTTGTAACTTGCCTTCCTCTGTTCTCTGTGCTACTTGAATATTTCCACCTTTTTCTTCTACCTTTCCCATATAATAGCCATTCCTGCAGTGCCCTGCTTGTTATTATCAGAAATGGTTCCGACTAAAGTAGCATTAATTTTCTTATGTCGTTCAATTTTCCTCAACTGAACAATTGGCCAATTGAGTAAGCCTGTCAGTAATGTACTTATAATGACTACTGGAAACAGCTGTGAGCCAAATTTATTCCAATAAAGGAAAAATATGTAATGACCATTATTTTAAACTTTGCTTCTTATATAGCACCAGTTTATCTGAGCCCATCCACGGATTTACAATATAGAATTGTGATGAACCATAACCAGAATCCAACCAAAAGATTACCTGGAGTTCTTGACTAATCTACGTAATGTTGTTAGCCTGGTGTGCCATCTGATAGCTTATGAAGTTTCTGCCTGAATTGATAATCCCTCTTTATTTGTTGTATGTGTGTGTGTGCATATGTGTGTGTTTGTCGTTGCTATTATGTTAAACTGTCGTATGTCCAAATTTAGCCAAAAGTGTTGTTTTTTTTTTTTCAATATTTAATTTTGATTGCAATAGCCGCTTCTTTTGCTTAAACTATCGTGTCTCCAGCTACTTCAGATGAAAATTGTCAAAGTGTAGTACAACGGTTTAACATTCTTTAAATGTGTAATACGTCCCACATACAACAGTTTTGCAAAAATATTTCTGACTGAAAATATCATACATGCATGGAGGTACGATTTTATGCGCCTAGCAAAGTATTATTGTTAAGCTAAAACTGTTACTAGTGTAAAAAGAAATGGAATAGTGAAACTAGTTTTCGTTTTCTGAAAAAGCAATGTTTTGGTTTTAGAACACTTTTGCATAATAGAAAAGATATACATATATATTTATGTGTGTGTGTATATATATATATATATATATGTGTGTGTGTATGTATGTATGTATGTATGTATGTATGTATGTATGTATGTATATATATATATATAATATATATATATATATATAATATATATAATATATATATATATATTATATATATATATATATGTATGTATGTAAGTATGTATGTATGTATGTATATATGTATGTATGTGTATTTACAGTTATATGAAAGAGAATCGTCTAGTTGTTTTGGTCTAATCAGATACTGTGTAGACAACAGGTGATTAATGCTAAACCAGTTGAAATAAGCTGAGTGCCTCCTAGGAAGATGTGTCCATACTATACGCTGCAACGAAAATATTTCTCAATTATGTAGTCGCCTTTTGCTACTTAAAGCGTTTAAATTGCATCTCTGCGTGACAGATGTTTGCAGCTCTGTTGGGATGGAGGTGAGTGTATTTGAATCAGAGAGGAATAAGTGTTTAGTGGCATGCTCGCGGCATAATACCGCTAAGGTAATACGCTATGGTTGACCTTTCAGCCTGTAAAAATAGGCACAAATTCTGGGGCCAGCTGCGATTAAGTAAGCGTATATATATATATATATATATATATATATATATATACATATATAATATTGCGCGCGCGCAAGTTTGCGATATATATATATATATATATATATATATATAGTAAATTGATCTGCATAAAAAAAGTCAACGAGTACTCCATCTAATAAGAGTCCAATATTAATTTATGTATTGTATATAGCTTATATATTTGTATATATTTACATATATTTGTATATATTTGCATATATTTGTATATATTTGCATAGCTTCTTGCCAGCAATTTTCTCCAGTTTTGTTTACTTTTAGCTTCAGCTTCCCGAATACATTTTTGATTAATTTATTGAGAACACCGCCCTTCGGTAGAGGTTGTAGTATAAGACCCGACGAAAGACTCACTGAATTCTCCTTTGGCGATGATCTGAGACCTATTGCGACTTGTTCAATACAGCTAATGATGTTTGACATCAACAATAATGGAATATTCTGAACACTTTCTCAAATTCTCTTCTATCCTAGGCTTATGTGCATCTAACAAAGATTTAAGATTTTCTCCAAGCTGAGGAATCCTTGAACTGAAAATTAGTATGGTAATCTTGGTTTCAAATTTTGGCACAAGGCCAGCAGTAATTGACTTAGATTACAACGACTCCGAAACGATGAAAGGCAAAATCGACCTTAGCGGTATTTCGTCTGCCGCTACGTTCTGAGTTCAAATTTCGCCGAGGTTGACTTTGCTTTTCATCCTTTCGAGGTCAATAAATTAAGTACCAGTTACGCACTGGGGTCGATGTAATCCACTTAATCCGTTTGTCTGTCCTTGTTTGTCCCCTCTATGTTTAACCCCTTGTGGGCATTAAAGAAATAAGAAACGGTAGCACGCTGGTCGAAACGCTAAGCGGTATTTCGTCTCTCTACATTCTGAGTTCAAATTCCGCCGAGGTCGACTTTACCTTTCATCCCTTCGGGGTCGATAAATAAAGTACCAGTTGCGTACTGGAGTCGATCTTATCGACTGGCACCTTCCCCCAAAATTTCAGGCCTTGAAAAAAATATTACAACACCGGAGTTACTGCAGTTCACTGCATGACCTCGATGAACTGTTTACTTATGCAGTGAATAATAGAGTCTCGACAATAATTTTTAAGTATTCTCGGTTTCGCGTTACTTGCTTCCCGTATAAAATAAACACCGACGTTTTGTGCTTCGCGTTCACTCAATAGTCTATACGCTTCACCTTGTTCAGCTAGTGAGAAACGCTCCGATACTTTTGAGCGGTTTGCCCTTTTCTTGTTTTCGATATAAAAGGGAACACTTTACAGTGTAACAAAACGTTTCTTTGCGTTAACGTCATATTTAAAGATTCATTCATGTGAATTGTTCAAACTAGATCCTCTACCATATTTCTTTTGCTTATACTGAGTTAAAATTTAGCCGTTTCAACACAGTTTCAGAAATATTCTTCTGCAGATGCAGTGGAACTAGTGAAAATTCATGAAACATATTCAGTTCATCTTAATTCTTGTCACTTAAAATATTTTCTGAGCTGATAGTATATAGGGGCAGGAGCGGCTTTGTATTAAGTAGCTTGCTTACCAACCACATAGTTTCGGATTCAGTCCCGCTGCGTTGCACCTTGGGCAAGTGTCTTCTCAAGCCGACCAAAGCCTTCACAGCAAATTTTGGTTTGTTTGTGCCCTTGTAATCTAGCGGTTCGAGAAAAGAGTTCAATAAAACAAGTACAGACATACAATAAATAGTGGGGGCGATTTAATTGAGAAAAATCTACAAGGTTGTGCCCCAACACTGCTGCAATGAAATGCGTGCGAGTATATATGTAGGTCCTTGTGATGTGTGTGAGTGTGTGTGTGTGTCCATGTGTAATGTGTGTGTGTGGTGAACGTGTATCTGTGTATGTATGCTTGTGTGAATGTGTGTGTATATATATATAAATATTTACACACACACACACACACACACACACATATATATATATATATATATATAACGGGAAGCTTTATGAAAATAAACAAAAGACGAAGGCAGGTGGAAAACAAACGAACAATTGTATTAGTATGGCGCTCAGGAAATATAAATAAAACAAGTCTTTAACGTTTCGAGCCTACGCTCTTCAACAGAAAGATACACAGAGAGAGAAAAACACAGAAAGAAGGAGAGAAAAAAATGCGTGCAGTAGCTAACGAATCAACATGGCGATCTGATTTCGGCCAGAGGTCAAAGATCAAACATGAGACGCGAGAGCGAAATAAGGGGAGATAATAGGGTTGAGGACCAGCTAAAAGTGCGTGGGAGGGGTCTGGATGTGTATGTATAGGGTTGGTGTATGTATTAGTATGTATAAGGGTGTGTGTGTGTGTGTGTGTGTGTATGAGAGAGTATTAGTGCGTGGGATTGGTCTGGACGTGCGTATGTATGGGGTTGGTGTATGTATTAGTATGTATTAGTATGTATTAGTACGTATTGGTATGTATAGGTGTGTGTGGTGTGTGTGAGAGAGTATAAGTGCGTATGCGGGGTCTGGACGTGTGTATGTATAGGGTTGGTGTAAGTATTAGTATGTACTAGTATGTATTAGTACGTATTAGTATGTATTAGTTGGTGTGTGTATTAGTATGGCACATCATATGTGATGTGATGTGTAAAGTCATGTGGTGTAGTGAGGAGAAGAGGGGGAGGGGAGAAGAGGGGGAGGGGAGAAGGGGAGGGGAAGAAGAGGGGGAGGGGAGGGTGAAGAGGAGAGGATGGGGAGAAGGAAGGGGAGGAGAGGGATGAAGGAGGAAAGAGGGAGAGGGGGAGAGAGAAGGGGAGAGAGGGAGCAGAGGGAAGAGGAAGAGGGAGGGAGAAAGAGGGAAGAAGGGAAGGGGAGTAGGGGTGAAAGGATGAAGGACTGAAGAAGTGGGGGTCGGGGGGAGAAAGGATAGGTGAGGAGGGGGAGAGGGGGGTTATATATATATATATATATATATACACACACATATGAGTAAAAACATTAACATGCACACACATCGTACGTATTAGTGCGTATTGATATGTGTGCGCGTGTTGTGTGCGCTGTCGTATGTGTATTTCTGTGTTTATCTGTATGCATGTATGCATGTGTGACACATTTTAAATAAATCAGCAGTATATATTCAAATGTGCTGTTCATGTTGAAAATGAAATTTATGGTGAAGCAATTTATGTGGCTCAAATTACATTTACATCCGGTTGTGATTGTGAGAAAATGCAAAGCCGACCCAAGAATCAGAACATACCGACAATATAATACATGTATCTACTTAGCATTTCCTGTCAACGTCAGAAATTCTTCATAACAAGATTTCAATATGATAATTTAATTTCGATTCTATCGTTATTTCTTGGGGATGAATGTGGGGCAATGCAAGGTGATGTACGATTTTTGTCATTCGTGAGTTTTTTTGTTTTTTTTTCGGGGTCGGTTTATTTGTTGTTTCCTACACTCACAACATCATAGAAAAAAGAAATTCTGTTTATTCCGATCGGAACTAAATTTGTGTTACTTTCGAATTTCAGTTATTACATGCACGTGTTAAGAATGGTGTTGCTACTTAGCTAGTAGGGTCAGAATAATTAAGGACTATACATAGAGTTGTTTCTCGTGCTCGAAAGATACAATAAAAATATATTCGTTTTTTACTCTAGGCACAAAGCTCGAAATTTTTGGTGAGGGGGGCCAGTCTCCAGTACACAACTGGTACTTAATTTAATGACCCCGAAAAGATGAAAGCACTGATTTTTGCTACAATGTTTCGCATCGAGATGTCAAATGTAAACAAACAAATGAAATCGAAGACAAAAATGGATAATGAGTGTATATGCCATATCTCGGGGTTTGTTGCCTCTTCATCAGCACCCATCTAGCCCATTCTCGCATCCGAACAATTTGCTTATATAGCCACCACATACAGGGATGTTAAGTTATTGAATATACGCATTTTGCTGGTGTGTAAGCATTAGGGATTTGTAGTTACATGGAATTTCGTTATGCAAACTTAAAGTATACTAAATGTTTTATGTTTATAAGTCAGTACCATGTTCTACTGCGTCAGATCTTATTGTTTGTTTACATCTCGATACGAAACGTTGTAGCAAAATTCAGTGCTGATTATGATTTCTATAGAGTATCTGTAGAAATAACCGTAACAAAATAATGTAAGAAGCACTGCTGACGCAGTAGAACGTGCTACTGACTTATAAAAACAAAAACATTTAGTACATTTTATAGTATGTTAAGTTTGCATAACGAAGTATCGTGCACCTACAAATCATTTATTAGATATTATGTTATGTTGAGTTTTTTACTCTCTTTTTGGCTAAGTATGTCTTAGTTTCGTTTTTATGCGCCACGACTTGAATTTATTTACATAAACTTAGGATTTATTGTCATTCATGAAGCTAATTATTTCTAACATAATCACAGTCATACGTTTCGGGGCGGATTGGCAAAGTTGAGGAAATTCATTTTCATACTTAATAACTGGTATTTTATTTGATGCTTCCTGCTATGATGAATTACAGAATTGCTTCAAACAAGATTTTGATTTCACGATGTAAAGGACAATTACAAAATAGCACATGATATTTCATCCGAAGCTCTAACGATTTTGCCAGTAGGCCGCTCTTTATGATAATGATAATTGATTCTAATTCAGGTGCATTCCCAGCAATTTTTTTCTTTGGTTGGGTGAGGTTAGGTGTCATATTGATTGCATACTTGACAGATAATTCATTTTATCAGAGGGATGAAATGCAAAGTTTACCGCAGCCTGATTTGAACACAAAACGTGAATAGCCATAAATTAAAAACGCAGTATCCGATGCTTTACTGGTAGTGCCATTTCATCTCTCTTATCAATCCTTCCAACTATAGGCACAAGACCTGAAATTTTGTGGATTGGGACTTGTCGGTAATATCGATCCCGACGCGCAACTGGTAATTATTTCATCGACCCCGAAAAGATGAAAGGCCAAGTCGACTTCAGTGGAAACTGAACTCAGAACATGAAGACGAACGAAATGGCGCTAAACATTTTGCCCGTCTCGCTATGCATTTCTGTCAGTTTGCCTTCTTGACAATAACAGTATTTCTTTCTACCTGAAACTTTGTGGGGAACGAGGTTAGTCTATTACATCGACCCCTGTACTGAAGTTGTACTTGTTTTGCCGACAGCGAAAGCTTGAAATGCAAAGTCGAGCGCGGAAGAATTTTAACTCAGAACGTAAAGACGGACGAAATGCCACTAAGCATTTTCTCCGGCATGCTATTTAGTCAACTCACTGCCTTAGTAGTAGTAGTAGTAGTAGTAGTAGTAGTAGTAGTAGTAGTAGTAGTAGTAGAAAGAATAATAAATGCTTCGTCTTATACTTTTCCACTTTTTTCTCTGTCTCCTCTTCACAATATTCTGGTCTTTAGTTTTAGCTATGTCGATGAATGTCCATTCTTTAGACTCTTTCCGTCGGTTATGTTGCAGCTTGTAGGCTGACACATCCCACGTGAGTTTGAGTTTCATACGATCATTCTCTGCTACTGGCAATGATTAATGCTCATATCCTTGCTGGAACATTCTAGCCCATATTTCATGCATAACTACCAGTGTATTCGCAAATTTTTCGAGGCGATTTTTTTGTGTGTGCTTCTTTTGAGACAGTTTTGAGTATCCACTAATTATATGTCTAACTGTCTCAGATAATTTTTCACATAATCTACACAAAGGTGATACTACTGTCTTGTCAATGCTACACTTGATTGAGTTGGTTCGTAAAGTTTGTTCTTGGGTAGCAAAGGTCAGTCCTTCTGGCTCCTTTAAAAATCCATGAGTTAACTATCTCCAGAATTCTTCATCAGCTTCATTCAATGTTTGCAGGAAAAAAAAATCCTCGTATAGGGTTTTCTCTTTCCAGTTGATGTTCTTTTTTATATTATTCGTCACTTTGTACTCTTGAAAGGCCTCATCATTGCCACTGATAACTTTCTCGTTCAATACAGCCTGCAACATTCTTTCGTCGCTATTTCTCAGTATTTCTAACCTTAACCCTAATTTCTCAGACAGGTATGCAAGGACGTGATCTATTTTTTAACACTATTGTCTATTCCAACCAATCTTCTTCCACCTTCCTCCCTTCCTAGTACGACGGCAGCTATGCATAGTCATTATTTTCCTAGTTTTTATGGTCATGCAGACAAACTCCTCTTTTATCCATTCCACGAAAGAATGTGTGTAAAAAAACAACAATAACCCAACAACAAAGACAATAATAATAATAATAATAATAATAATAATAATAATAATAATAATAATAATAATCCTTTCTACTTCGAGCCCAAAGCCTGAAATTTTGAGGAAGCGGGTAGTTGATTATATAGGCCATCGTACTGGAACTGGTACTTATTTTATCGATCCCGAAAGGAGGAAAAGTAAAAATCCGACCTCGGCGAAATTCGAACTCAGAAAGTAAAGATCCGTAACTAGATACCGCAATGCATTTTGTTCGATGTTGTAATGATCCAAGCACCCCATTGTTCTTCATGTTAATAATAATGGTGATTAGTCGACGCGATGGAAGAACCATTAGCCCACCAGTCAAAATGCTTAGTGGCATTTCGTCCGTCTTTACGTTCTGCTTTCAAATTCCCTCGATGTTGACTTTGCTTTTCATCCTTTCGGGGTCGATAAAATAAGTACCAACTGTGTACAGGAGTCGATTTAATCGACTAGCTCTCTCCCCTGAAATTACTGGCCTTGTGCCAAAATTTAAAGCCAATAATAATAATGATTTCTAACATAGGTGCAAGATTATATGTTTCAGGTAGTGGAGATAAATACCAATACATAAATGCTACTGTCACATCGATTAACTTCGAGCACAGGATAGGTCAAAATTTATCTCTGCAACATTTGAAATAAGAACGTTAACGTTACATGGCTAAAATGGAATGTCTTTTCTTCAGCGACCTACTAATTCTATCATAAAACCGATCTAATAGCAATCATAAGTATAACTTCTAGCATAACCACAAGGCAAAAAAATTGGAGAGGGAAGGTAGTTGATTAAACCATCCGTATTCCTCTAATACTTTATTTTATCGACCATGGGAAGAAAACAACATATAAACTGTTAACGTAAAGAACCAGAACAAAAGGCCTTGTGGTATTTTGTCACCTGCGTTTAATAGAAATAAACAAAAATATATAATTAAAAATCTAGCTGGAAGGAACAATCGATTCCAATATTCTAACGTGGAAGAATAAAGTACAATGTTAGGGATGGAGTTGAACTTAGAAAGTAAAGAATAGGAACAAATTAAATACCACAAGGCATTTTGTTCGAAACTCTTATGATTCTTCAAACACAATGTACTTTATCAGAAGTACATTGTGTTGAAACTGATTCCAGTACTTGCCTGGTATCTTATTTTATCGATGACGGAAAAATGAAAGGCAATGTTTACGCAGACGGGATTTGAGCCTTGGACGTATGGAGTCAAAACAAACATTGCAGAGCATGCTTTTCCGACACTCTAGCGATTCAGTCAATCCACTGCCTTTGTCCTCTTACTAAGAACGATAATAATGTTTTTATTATTGTCACCAGCGCCTATTATGCACACAATAAAAACTAATGCAAAATTAAAAAAAGCCCACATACAAAGGATTTTAGTAATATTGATAATAATGATAAAACGAAAGTAGAGCACTTCGTAAATGCTTAAGTGTCTTTATCTTTATATGCATGTCTGAAGGATAAACGTTATACTAATCCAGGCATAATCCTTGTATACTCACTGGCCAATAATAAAGGAATTTAACATCAAGCGACAACATCTGCTCAGCTCATTAATAAAGAGCAATGTAAGTCTATTTATTAAGAGAACATTCTTCTTTTCTTTATTTTTCATGCTCCCTCTCTCTTTCTTTTTATCTATTCCTGTGTTTTGCTTAACCTCTTAACCACCCTCTCTCTCTTCCGGACCCTGTGTCGCTTTTATCCACACACACACACACACACACACACACACACACACACACACACACACACACACACACACACACACACATACACACATACACACACACACATTCACTTTTCTGTTTCTTTCACTAATATCTTCAGGCATTGTCATCAATAATGGCAATTTAATATATTTTATACCCGCACGCTTTTTTTTTTCATACATGGAAGAAAAGTCTATGCTTGCTTATATATTTATGTATTTGATCTTTTATTGTTTGTTTTGCTCAGATGCTATTGTCCCGTTGTAATTCCTTTAATGACCATTTTATATCGCACTATTACACACACACGCACGCGCACGCACACACACAAATACGTACACGCAAAAAAATTGAATCAAGAATTCCCTTACATACATACACACATACATACACACACGTAGCACGCGCGCACACATACATGCATACATACATATATTTACTTTCAAGAATACATATAGCACTCGGTATATGTTGTGAACATATCTATCTATCTATCTATCTATCTATCTATCTATCTATCTATCTATCTATCTATCTATCTATCTACAAGGAGTGTTCATTAAGGATTTCCCCTAACCTCCTTCCGGTTATTGTAGGAAACGGAACTTGTACAGTTATAATCATACATGTCTCTACATGTCACATTGTAAATTTCAGCTTCCCACTAGTATTCGTTTGTCTTTTACGGCTGCTGGAGTCGTTATAATGGAGGCATTTGAATGCAGATCAGTGAGCAGGTTCTTATACTTCAAAGGTCGTACACCAAAAGAGACTTTCGGTGAGAGGATAGAAGTTTATGGTGACGATGCACCATCATATGACGTAGCCAAGCACTGGCATTGCAAGTTCAAATGTGCTCGGACATCGAGGGAAACTTCTCCTATTCCTGGATGACTACATTCTGCCATTGATGACGACACCGTCCATAAAGTGGAAGCCGCCATTTTGAAGTATCACCACATAACTATTCGGCAACTAGCCCAAATAGTGAAGATAAGTGTAGGGTCCATGGAAAGAGTTATTCACGACCATTTGCACATGCGGAAGTCGTCTGCATGATGGATTCAGAAGCAAGAACGAGTCAATTGCTCTCAGGCTCTTTTGACAATGTGTCAAGAAAACGAGGAAAACTTTTCCGGCAGACTTATCACAAAGGATTAAACATAGGTCCATCACTATAATCCTGAGATTAAAGTCCAACCGAAGCAATGGAAGCATGATAACTTCCAAAGAAGGCAAGGTGATGCTCAGTTTTTTGAGACCAACACGGAGTAGTGATGATGGATTTTCTGGCAAAGGGTACCACAATTAACGGAACATATTATGCTTCTCTGCTGCAGAAATTACAGGACGCCATCAAAGCAGAGAGTGGTGGCATGCTGATCAAAGAAGTCCGTCTCCCCTAAGACAACGCCCCGGTTCACAATGCACATATTGCTCAGATGAAAGCATACTCCTACGGCTATGAAACCTTTCCTCATCCCTCTTACTCTCCCAACTGTGCACCATCTGACTTCCAGCTCGTTCAAACCATGAAGACTTTTTTGAAGGAGAAGCACTTTTTGGATGATGATGGACTTATTTCCGAGGTAAAATCTTGGCTCCAGACGCAAATTACCGACTTCTACCGACAAGGTCATCACAAGTGGATAAAGCGATGGCAGAAGTATGTCACCATTGGCGGTGGCAAGAGAAGGACTAATAATTATATCAAGTTTCGTTTATCCCAGTCCTTGGGAAGTGGGTCAAGTGAAATCTTTAATGAACACTTCTCGTATCTATCTATCTATCTATCTATCTATCTATCTATATCTATCTATCTATCTATCTATATATCTATCTACCAATCTAAAATAGATAGATAGATAGACAGACAGACAGACAGGCAGTCAGACTTGCTACAGTAGAGAAACAGACACTCTTGCTAGAATTATGAAAATATATCCATTTTTATCACCATTTACAAATCGATGCCAAAAATGACATATCGAAACTTTGCCAGCTGCTATTTACAAACATTCATACGTCATTGAGTCTCGGCATTAGTCTGTTCACGAGAAGCTTCTCAACCACATCAGTTCACAAGGCCGAGATAATGTTGATATCAATTTATTTTGCATTGTGAAACACTATCGACAAAGTTCGAATGTTTGGTGCATGACTGTCGTTCAACCATTTCAAGCAACACCTCTTCTTCCACCTACAGTAGCTTTCTCTAAGGCTGATGTCACTTACCTTGAAACGTGTGAACCAATTTTGTGGCACACGTTCGTCAAGTTCCGCACATGAAATTGCCCATAATGTCTCAACACCCACTGGCTATATGATCAAGCACAAACTTACGGGACTTGATGGGCCACACGTGTTGCCTTAACCCTACCTACACTCAAGACCTTATACCATCAGATTACCAGCTTTTCCAATCCATGGCTCATTTCTGCACGGATCACATTGAGAACGCTTGCAAGAGATATTTTCGCATCTGTACCATCCAAATGGTATACGCGTGGAAGTGAGCTTCTGATACAATGATGGTAACAGACAATATGGTGGGGTATATTTTGATGAATAAATGCCTTTCGTTTATAATTTGCTTGGACTATTAATTTAAACTTGATATGCGAAAATAATTTCGACTCAACTTGGTGTGTATATGTGTGTGCGTGCGTGTGTGTGTATGTGTGCGCATGTCTATATGCGTGCATATGTGTGTGTCTGCGCGTGTGTGTGCTTCTGTATGCGTGCGTGTATATGTGTTTACGTGTGTGTGTGCGTGTGTGTGCGCGCATGCATGTTTGTGTGTAAAGAAGTTGTGTAAAGAAGTTGAACTTAGATCTAGATTCCAATGTAGCAGGTGAGACGCCAATCTCACATCTCAGAAAATACATTAATACATTGCTTGATATATCCTACAGATTATGACTGTTACGTAATGTTATCACTGCTTCCTACCATTTACTTTCTGACCCTTGCGTTTAAAAAGCAACAAATTCATCACTGGTTGCCCTATTATCCCTCCCCCACAAAAATATATACATCTCTCTTCCTCTCTCTCTCTCTCTCTCCCTCTCCCCATATATATATATATATATATATATATATTATATTATATATATATAAGAAGTCACTTGACCCTGTTATCTCCCCTATTATCCCTCTAGCGTCTAACGTCTGACCTCTGAAATCAGAACGCCATGTTGGATCGTTAGCCCCTACACGCATTTTTTTCTCTCCTTGTTTCTCTCCTTGTTTCTTTTCTGTGTATCTTTCTGTCGAAGATCATAGGCTCGAAACGTAAAAGACTTGTTTTATTTCTATTCCTGAGCGCCATACTAATACAATTGTTTGTTTGTACTCCACCTGCCTTCGTCTTTTGTTTATTTTCGTAAACCTTCCCGTTATATATATATATGTATATATATATATATATATATATATATATATATATATAGTCGATCCGAACATGAAATCAGCAATATATGATTACTCTGCGTCGAGGGCCTTTGGAGCGGATTGACTTTCCAAGGAGGACTGGATCGAAGCCAATGCATCAATACTAATGCCATTACTTGAGAAAAAGCACAAGATATTTATAAAACACAATAGAAAGCCAACTTTCTAAAGTACTAAACAACAGCTACGTGCTGCAAAATCCAGCCTTCAAATAGAAACTAGAAAATGTGCCAACCAGTAAGTGGTTAAATAAGGCTTAGAAATTCAATAGGCGAGATATATGGGTAACATAAGGAAAATGTATGAGAAGATTAGAGTTGCTTATTTCTTTACTGCCCACAAGGGGTTACACACAGAGAGGACAAACAAGGATAGACAAACGGATTAAGTCGATTATCTCGACCCCAGTGCGTAGCTGGTACTTAATTTATCGATCCCGAAAGGATGAAAGGCAAAGTCGACCTCGGCGGAATTTGAACATAGAACGTAGCGGCAGACGAAATACCGCTAGGCATTCCGCCCGGCGTGCTAATGATTCTGCCAGCTCGCCGCCTTAGATTAGAGTTGCTATCGGACCAACAGTGAGTAAAGTTGCACCTCTCAAGTCTGCAACAGGTGACCAGTTGACGGACAAGAAGAAACAAATGGAAAGATCGGTGGAACATTACTCTAAATTGCACACAAAGGAGCGAGATGTTGATAGACAGCTTGATGAATCCATTCCTCAGTTCCCCGAAATGACAGAACTTAATATACCACCAACGGAAGAACTCTCCAATGCAATCGATGGACTTGCAAGCGGAAAAGCACCCGGAAATGACAATATACCTGCTAAAGCGTTGAAAGAGAACAAAGATGCCCTCCTTCCACATTTATACAAGTTACTAAAGACGTGTTGGCTGGAAGTAAAAATTCCACAGGATATGAGAGATCCCAAGATCATCACTCTCTACAAAAATAAAGGGGAAAAGGGAGATTCCAATAACTACAGATGCATCTCACTGCTGAGCATCACTGGAAAAGCTTTTGCGAGGATCATTATGAAACGACTTCAGAAGCTAGCAGAAAGAGTACTACCAGAGAGCCAGCGCGGTTTTAGATCTAACCGCTCAACTATGGATATGATCTCCATTCGTCAACTACAAGAAAAATGCCGGAGCATCAATTACCAGTATATATAGCATTTATCGATCTGACAAAGGCATTTGATACAATTAACAGATCAGGACTGTACATGGTGCTTGGAAAATGTGACTGCCCCCCAATACTGCTGCAGCTCATTGTTTCGTTCCATGATGACATGAAGGCTACCATTCAGTTTGACGGTTTAATATCAGATAGCTTCAACATCAACAGCGGAGTAAAACAAGGTTGTGTCTTAGCACCAATCCTTTTCAGCATTTACTTTGCTGTATTGCTGCAGTATGCATTTCAAGAGTCACCGGGAGATGTCTCCTTTTGTTGGAGAACTGATGGGTCCCTCTTTGATCTTTCTACACTTCGGGACAAGACCAAGAGCAATAGAGCAGCAATAAGAGACTTTCTCTTCGCCAACGATGCGGCGCTTGTTGCTCACAGTGAATTAACTCTATAAATAATGATGGACCACCTATCATCAGCATGCAAGGCCTTCGGTTTGGTCATCAGTGTAAAGAAGACTGTCATTTTCACTCAGGAGGGCACAGTGAAAGGCCATATCAACCTTGATGACAAAGACAGTGGACAGGTTCTGCTATCTAGGGTCTACCATTTCCTCTAATACTTCACTTGATGGGGTTAACGTCAGGACAGGGAAGGCAGCAACAACTTTTGGAAGGCTGACAAAGCGAGTATGGAAGAACAAGAGATTAGAGATCAAGACAAAGATTGGGATTTATGAAGCAAGTGTTCTCAACACACTCCTCTATGTATCTGACGCATGGACCTTGTACAGCAGACAGGAAAGATGCCTCTGCAAGATCTTAGGCTTAATATGGCGCGACAAGGTCACCAATGTTGAAGTACTGGCCCAGTCGAATCTTCAAAGCATGACAGCTATCTTGTGTATGAGAAGACTGAGGTGGTTGGGACATGTCAAGGGAATGGATGACCATCAAATCCCGAAGCAATTGCTCTATAGAGAACTGGACCAGGGCAAGAGACTAAGAAGAAGACCAAAACTGAGGTATAAGGACACTTGCAAAACTAGTTTGTCCAAGTGTAAGGTGGATGTCGGCACCTGGGAAGAGAAGGCTGAGGACAGAATAACAAGGAGGACTGTGGTGAAGGAAGGATCTGCTTCACTAAAGAGCAGCGGCAGAAACAAACAAGTTGAGAAGCGTCGGCGGCGAAAGGAAAACAACAGAAATGCAGAGCGCCGAGCCACCCTCTTGGTATGCAAGTAATGTGACAGAAGCTGCGCTTTTATCATAGGAAGAATCAGCCATGAAAGAAGCTGGAAGGAAAGAAGCCCCTGGTATATTCGATTAAGTGACCTTTAAGCTAAATTGACCGTCTGCATAGACAAAAAGGGCCAATTATTTTATATATATATGGGCCAATTATATATATATATATATATATATATATATATATATATAGGCGTAGAAGTAGCTGTGTGGTAAGTAGCTTGTTTACCACCACGTGGTTCCGGGTTCAGTCCCACTGCGTGGCACCTTGGGCAAGTGTTTTCTACTATGACCTCGGCTCGACCAAACCCTTGTGAGTGGATTTGGTAAACGGAAACTGAAAGAATCCCGTCGTATATATATATATATATATATATATATATATATATATGTGTGTGTGTGTGTGTGTGTGTGTATGTGTGTGTGTGTGTATGCTTGTGTGTCTGTGTTTGTCTCCCCAACATCGGTTGATAACCAATGCTGGTATGTTTACGTCGTCGTCACTTAGCGGTTCGGCAAAAGAGACCGATAGAATAAGTACTAGGCTTACAAAAAATAAGTACTGGGGTCGATTTGCTCGATTAAAGTCGGTGCTCCAGCATGGCCACAGGCAAATGACTGAAACAAGTAAAAAGAGTAAAAGGAGTATATACACACATACACATACATACACACATATATATATACATACGTACGCATATATATTCATATACACACGCGCACACACTTACATGCAGATACATGTATTCATTTTTTAAGTTTTACTTCTAATTTTCTTTCTTAATATATCTTTTTGTTTACAATTTTTCAGGTTCTAAGTCCTTTGAATTCAAAAAATGATGTAACACAAACCTTAATACATCTCAATATCTACCTTAAATTTCGAGTACTCTTTACCACTTAATATGGTAAGCATTTCATAGTGTACTACTGCATAATAGATAATGCGGTCTCTCAGCAAGTAGAAAATACTAGTTTCCTTTTCTATCTCAAACTGGTATTTATTGTGTTATACTTTTACTGTTTCAGTCATTGGAATGCGACCTTTATGGGTTTTAATAAATTATATCGACTCCAGTACTTATTTACCTTACTTTCGACATCAGTTTATCAAATGATCAAATTGTTGGGCTCTTCGGGTCCTATACCGATAGAAGCAGCGAGAGTCTTCTAAAAGTCGACAAAGTCCGGGAAAATTGCAAGAAATAAATACTTAGCCATAGACACAGACAAATACAATATACTTACGTCTACCAATTTTCTTTTACAAGTCAACTGTAGAATACGGTAAAAAAGAAACTTCAGTGCCGTAGTACCACGCACTAGGACCGACATCGAATACCCTTTGCTCCAAACTAAACCGCTCAATCAGACATACGTTCTTATAACGGAGTCATTATATTATTTAAGCTAAACTTCATAGTGAATATGTATTTCAAACCAACAATCATAGTAAAAAATGCATAAAATTACGCAGGGAGATGATGTATATTAATGCAGTCCCTATTCTGTATTATACATGTTATCATGCAAATATGAATCATTGAATTTGTAATCAATATTCTAGGAAAACAAATACATGGGGGCAATGTTGTGTAGGAAAGTATCTTGTTTTAGTCATCTTCCTTTAAATCTTAAGGTCTTGCAACTTTTTATAGTCCTAGATATCGTGATCATTTGTAGCATATGAATTAAGGATTTGCTTTCTCTCTCCAAAATCCTAAGTTCGGTTATACTTTGATCTAGGCGGCGAGCTGGCAGAAACGTTAGCACGCCGGGCGAAATGCGTAGCCGTATTTCGTCTGCCGTTACGTTCTGAGTTCAAATTCCGTCGAGGTCGATTTTGCCATTCATCCTTTCGGGGTCGATAAATTAAGTACCAGCTACGCACTGGGGTCGATATAATCGACTTAATCCGTTTGTCTATCCTTGTTTATCCCCTCTGTGTTTATCCCCTTATGGCTAGTAAAGAAATATATACTTCGCTCTAGACGGATTGGTATGTATCCTGTTGTTCCAATATTAATAGGTGTGAAGCTGTAAGTGTATCTTGGATACTGGATTTGCAAACTCCTTATCAATGATTCATAGATGTCCCCTTTCTCTTATGAATTTGAGTATGCATATAGGAATGTATTATTTTCTGAGCACATATATTGACAGTAGAAATGAAGATAGAAAGAAAACGGCGGATCGCTCATGAGAATGACTATGACAAAGATGATGACGATAACCATCATTATCATTGTGATCATGATGACTATATAGAAGAGACGTGGAAAGATGAAGAATGGAAATATGAGGAGAGATATAAGTGCGGCGTTGGCTTTGAAACTATCTCATAATTACATCACTATTATTAAATGGCTGCACACTGACCTAAGATGACATCTATGTTTAGCATATAGGGTGTCCAGTCTAGTGGTCTTACCTCTAAATTTTGTATGTAACACAATATTTAATCTTCGGATTTTAAAAAAAATATGGTAAGCCACTGGTTTTAATTGATTAATATCAATTTCTACCCTTATTATTTAATTTTAAATAAAAAATGTTCTCTAACCGGTAAATTGGTTGCTGTAATTTATTAACTGCAGAGTAATTTCCGACCTCCACGCGCCAAAGTGAAGGCATTTGAAAAATACACCCAAATATAATTTGTAGAAGTTTATACATGCTCGATTTCGATTGAGCGTTTTGTATTTAGTTCTGGGAATTGTGTTTTGTAAGCGACAGACTATGCTGATGATCTTGCAGATATTTGCGGGTTCATATACGTAAATATTAACAAGTGAAACCATGGTATGTAGGTAATCGTTTTTTATTTCGTATATTTTCATTTGTCTTGCTTATTTTTACATTTTGGCGTTTTGCTGAAATTTTTTCTTGAGAACATATTCCTCGTGGTAATGACGATTTGACGTCTATTTTTAGCATATAGGGTGTCCACTCTATTGGTCATTCCTCTAAATTTTGCATGTAACACAATTTTTAATCTTCGGATTTTTAAAATATGCTAAGCCACTGGTTTTAATTGATTAATATCAATTTCTACCCTTATTATTTAATTATATATACATACATATATATATATATTATATATATATATATATATACTGCACACACACACAAACACGCACGCACACACACACACACCACACACATACACACACACACCACACACACACACACACACACACACACCACACACACACACATACACACACGCCTGTGCCCATATCCTGGCTGTCGACTCAGTCTCGGTCATGAATTTGTAAAGGCCAATTTCAGCAGTTGTCCTTTATCAGTTTTGTAAAACTTTTCTACGACGAGTCTTGACATCACTCTACAACCCCGACTTGTTTTTTCAAGTATTTTTTTTTCTTTATAAATGTCGCTCGCAATTTGGTCAGGGACATCAGCAACAGTGACTGCACCATTGTACATTGGTTTAAAATGTATTTTGAACCCTATGAACATATGTGCACCCCGCTGAGCATGGAGGACATTATTGCTCAAGAGAAGCTATATGCACATAAACACTATGTATAGCTCTCTTGTCATGTGGTCTTTCAAGGTTAACAAAACACAAGCACACACACACGCTTATACACATGCACATAAAACACACAGAGACACCATCACTTATATATATGTTTGTGAGTGTGTGTTCGTGTATATATATGTGTATACATATGCATGAGCGTATATGTGTATATACATATACATGTATATGTATATGTATGTAAATGTATACATACTTTATATATGTATGTATGTATGTATGTATGTATGTATGTATGTATGTATGTATGTATGTATATATATATTGTGTGTGTATGATAGAGGTTTGCCTCTGCCATTAGATAACTAGAAGTAGTTTTATTGCTTTCCTAATGTCCATATTTAATCACAATACCTTTTTATTACTTTTTAATGGGGTTATAAAGAAACAGTTAAATGGAATGAAGTTAATAAAGTTTTAAAACCACATACACTCATAAGCACAGACATGTTCTCATCATATATATGTACATCTATGTATGTGTGCGTGAGCGTATGTGTGCCTATATATGTATATATATATATATATATGTGTGTGTGTGTGTGTGTGTGTGTGTGAATATATATATATACATGCATGTATGTATGTATTTAAATATTTACATTTGTTTTTCTAGTTTTAGCAAGTGTGACAGTTACGCTGGACCACCACCTATGGTACTGCTACTAACATTGCAATCTCCTTTTGTCTTCTTGTGAATAATGTAGATTAATACTTCCACCCACTTGTCCCTTCAGTTGATATTGGTTCATCTGAGTTCTCAGATTTTAGGATATCCAAGTGTTTATGGAATACATTTGCCTCCACTCCATTTATACTTCTCAAGTCCTATGCCCAAGATTAGAAAGGCACGTGCCGTTTAATACAAGCTAATGCTTGTCTCTACCTGAGCTTTTGCTGTGGTGAGTGTGTAATTCCTTTGGGTATATGCAGTGACAAACATTTAAGTAACTGTTATAGTTCCCAATTCTGAAGTTTGATGCTAGCTCTTCAATGATCCCATCCATCTATTCATCCATCCATCCATCAATACATACATACATGCATGCATGCATGCATGCATACATACATACATACATACATACATATATTTCTTTACTGCCTACAAGGGGCTACATACAGAAGGGACAAACAAGGACAGACAAACGGATTAAGTCGATTACATCGACCCCAGTGCATAACTGGTACTTAATTTATCGACTCCGAGAAGATGAAAGGCAAAGTCGACCTCGGCTGAATTTGAACTAAGAACGTAGCGGCAGACGAAATACCGCTAAGCATTTCGCCCGGCGTATGAAGTAGCATCAGCCGACTGATTAGATTAAAACGCATTTGGTTAGTGTCTTGGATAAACATGGCTTATATAAACGTAAAGGAGGAGTTTTATAGAAAATATTGTTAAAACTCAAAAGCACTACAGGAACATAATTCAAAGATGCCCAGGCATTTAAGTAATGAGATGAAGTGAACTGATTAGCAAATACAATCCTTATTTATTGAAACTTCTCTTTAAGAACGAAAAGAAAAAGAAAAATCAACAGAAATTTAGTAACTTCGTAGGAGAAGGGGAGATAATTTACGAACTTAAAATCCAAAATTGAATTAACATGTCAGTGGCTCATTTGTGTTATTTTCTCTTATATTGCTTTGCTTTATATTTGCACTTTACTCTTGTACTAAACATTTTCATAAGTCTTAAAATTTTAAACCAGGTCTAGACACGAAGTTGCATACACTATGTTGACGATGTAAAATCACGACCGAAGCTATATGTCCATAGATGTCCTTTGCCTCCAAGCAAATTTGTTTCCCTAAATTCTATTATGATATTGTTCTTGGTTTCTTGATATTACCTCCCCTTTCTCTTCAGAGTTGCTAGCAATTGCTACTAAGACATTGTTTTCTTTCTCTTTCTTGTGTGTTATGTACGACATTCAATAAAACTCTCTCAACTTTATATATATCTTTATATACATATGTATACTTAAATACATATATCGACACAAATATTCATACACATAGACATAGACATTTATTGACTCTTATGTATATGTGAGTCTGCGTATGTATATACAGAGCATATAGATGTGTTATTCTGCGTATGTGTCACTCTCACACTGTAATTTGAGCTTTTAATAAATATATATTTGCTTCGAACAGAAGTATCAGCCACTATGAATATTTATTAAAACTAAAAAGCAAATATTAACACACTGATTCAGCAACCTATGACAAAATTGAGCCACTTAGTGATTGTTCAAAGAAACAGAATGTTAAGATTCAAATATATTTAAAATCGGCAGTAACATCATCTTCAATATAATTTGACTGGAAATGAAGAGTGACCCTCAAAGTACGAGAAATAACATCTAAATCTTCCTCAAATCACACATTTCAGGTGGAACAACATGATTACTACGGTTGGAATTCCTTATGGTGGACTAACTCTTTATTAAGAGACCAAAATCAGGTGATATAAACACTCAGCTTCAAATAGACACACTTGCAACTGATCAAAACGATGTCCGTCAAGTGGAAATTGATAAAAAGTAATCGACATAGTAACGATAAAACAAGACAGAAAAACATAATAACTGAATTGTATTAAAGCGAGACTTTCAAAACCAGACATATACAACACAATCATTTGCACTATAATATACACGTAGAAAGAACGCTACGTGGCTATCGAAACATATTTGGTACCAAAGGAAAAGTTATTTATAAAATGAGCAACACTGCGATTCCCTATATAAACATCTATGCATTTCACACAACTCATTTTCTAAAATCTTGATGAAAATTTTCAAAAAATTTTCGAAAATTTTGAAAAAAAGTTTTTTGAGAAGATTTTCGAAAATTTTTTGGAAATTTTCATCAAAATTTTCGATAATCTTCTGAAAAAACTTTTTTTCAAAATTTTCGAAAAGTTTTATGATAATTTTCTATAAAATTTTTGAAAATTTCTTTGAAAATTTTCATCAAAATTTTTGAAGTTTTTTGAAGCTTTTCACCAACATTTTGATAAATTTTCAAAAAACTTTTCAAAAATTTTGAGGAAAATTTTCGAAAAACTTTCAAAAGTCTTGAAGAAAATTTTCAAAAATTTTTGAAAGCTTTGCCAAGATTTCCATCAAAAGTTTAGAAAAGTTTTTTGAAAATTTTCATCAAAATTTTTGAAACTTTTTGGGAAATTTTCATCAAAATTAAAAAAAAATTTTGGAAAGGTTTTTGAAAATTTTCATCAAAATTTTTGAGACGTTTTTTGAAAAGTATTTTGAAAATTTTCATCAAAATTTTGAAATGTTTTTTGAAAATTTTCATCAAAATTTTTGAAATGTGTTTTGAAAATTTTCATCAAAATTTTTGAAAAGTTTTTTGAAAATTTCGATCAAAATTTTTGAAAAGATTTTTGAAAATTTCCATCAAAATTTTAAAAAATTTTTCTGAAAATTTTCATCCACAACTTTGAAAAGTTATAAAATTTTCATCAAAATTTTTGAAAGTCTTTCGAAAATTTTCACCAAAACTTCTGAAAAGATTTCTGAAAATTTTCAGGAAAATTTTCGAAATGTTTTTCGCAAATTTACTTGAAAATTCTTGAAAATTTTCAAGAAAATGTTTGAAAAGTTCTTTGAAAATTACCATCAAAATACTCGAAAATTTTCATCAAAATTATAAAAAAGTGTTTTGAAAAATTATCACGAATTTTGATGAAAATTCTCAAAAAACCTTTCAAAAGTTTTGATGAAAATTCTCAAAAAACCTTTCAAAAGTTTTGATGAAAATCCTCAAAAAACCTTTCAAAAGTTTTGATGAAAATTTTGACGAAAATTTTCAAATTTTTGAAACTTTTCATCGAAATTTTTGAAACTTTTTCTGAAACATTTTGAAACGTTTTTTGAAAATTTTCATCAAAATATTTGAAAAGTTTTTTGAAAATATCCATCAAAATTTTTTTAAAGTTTTCTGAAAATATTCATGAAAATTTTTGAAACTTTTCATCAAAATGTTTGAAAAATTTTTGGAAAATGTTCAGCAAAATTTTAGAAAAGTCTTTTGAAATTTTTCGTCCAAATTTTTGAAAAGTTTTTTGATAATTTTCTATAAAATTTTTGAAAATTTCTTTGAAAATGTTCTTCAAAATTTTTGAAGTTTTTGAAGCTTTTCATCAACATTTTGATAAATTTTCAGAAAACTTTTCAAAAATTTTGACGAAAATTTTCAAAGAAATTTTCAAAAACTTTATAGAAAATTATCAAAAATCCTTTCAAAAATTTTTGAAAGCTTTGCCAAAATTTTCATCAAAATTTTAGAAAAGGTTTTTGAAAATTTTCATCAAAATTTTGAAACGTTTTTGAATATTTTCATCAAAATTTTTGAAATGTGTTTTGAAAATTTTCCTCAAAATTTTAGAAAAGTTTTTTGAAAATTTTCATCAAAATTTTTGAAACGTTTTTTGAAAAGTATTTTGAAAATTTTCATCAAAATTTTGAAACGTATTTTTGAATATTTTCATCAAAATTTTTGAAATGTGTTTTGAAAATTTTCATCAAAATTTTAGAAAAGTTTTTTGAAAATTTTCATCAAAATTTTTGAAACGTTTTTTGAAAAGTATTTTGAAAATTTTCATCAAAATTTTGAAACGTTTTTTGAATATTTTCATCAAAATTTTTGAAATACTTAAGACATGCGCATCATTTCATAAACGGATTGAACTGACAAAGAGATCAAATGGTGGTAACATTGAACTGAAGTAGGTACTAAACACTCCACAATAAGTTGGCATAAATATAAAATTTGCAGTGTTTGAGTTTCCGAGTTATACCAATTATAATAAAAATATTTAAATGGTCTCAATTTACCTGTTACACCCTGTGTGTATGTATGTATGTATGTATGTATTTGATGGACATTTGATGGACATTTTCAAAAAATTTTCCAATATTTTAACGAAGATTTTCATGAAACTTTTCAAACATTTTGATGAAAGGTTTCAAAGATTTTCATGAATATTTTCAGAAAACTTTTCAAAAATTTTGATGGATATTTTCAAAAGACTTTTCAAATATTTTGATGAAAATTTTCAAAAATCGTTTCAAAAAGTTTCAGAAAAAGTTTCAAAAATTTCGATGAAAAGTTTCAAAAATTTCGATGAAAAGTTTCAAAACTTTGAAAATTTTCATCAAAAGTTCAAAGAATTTTCTCAAAATTTTCATCAAAATTTTGAAAGGGTTTTTGAGAATTTTCATCAAAATTCGTGATAATTTTTCAAAACTTTTGATGAAAATTTTCAAAAAACTTTCCAAAATTTTGATGAAAATTTTGATGAAAGTTTTCAAAAACCTTTTCAAATGTTTTGATGAAAATTTTCAAAAAACTTTTCAAACATTTTCATGAAAATTTTGAAAATTTTCAAGAAAATTTGCGAAAAACATTTCGAAAATTTTCCTGAAAATTTTCAGAAATATTTTCAAAAATTTTCATGAAAATTTTCAAAACTTTTCAAGAAAATTTGCGAAAAACATTTCCAAAATTTTGATGAAAATTTTCAGAAATATTTTTCAAAAATTTTGATGAAAATTTTCAGAAATATTTTTCAAAAATTTTGATGAAAATTTTCAAGTCTTTTGAAAATTTTCATCAAAATTTTCATCACACACATACACACACACACACACAAACACACACACACACACACACAAGTACGTACATGCACGCATACATACATACATGCATACATACAGATAGATAGATATGTTGATAGATAGATAGGTAGATGGATAGATAGATGGATAGATAGATAGATAGATAGATAGATAGATAGATAGGTAGATAGATAGATAGATAGATAGATAGATAGATAGATAGATAGATAGATAGATAGATAGATAGACAGATGATAGATAGATGAAGAGAGAGGGAGTGAAAGAAAGAGAGAGCAAGAGAGTGAAAGAGAAACCTAGTTCTACAAGCGTATATAAACCCTTCTATACACGTATATATTAACACCTACTGAAAATCATTAGTACGTGTTGTTATTTTCTCTTGCTTGACTTTACTGATTGCTGTTGTTACTGATGCTGTTGCTGGTGTTGTAAATCATGGGAGGTGTCACAATATTTGCTGACATACGAATGGATGTTCGCAAGAAAAGGAAATCAATAACAAAGAAATATATATAAATAAGACCCATAGCGATGTAAGGAAGAGAAAGAGGGCGGAAGAGAAAATTGGGCAAACGAAAGGGGACAAATCAAGAAGGGGACGAAAGAAAGGAAGAGAGGAAGAAGGAGAAGAGAGATGCTAAGACACAGTGACAGCTAGCCAGCGTCCCAACACATCAGACATCTAGTCAGCCTGCCGCCAAATAGAAACGAATGAATCATAAACAAATCACCATTATCACTACCAACGCTAACACCTCCAGCAACATCAACACATTCGCCCCATAACCCCCGTCAACACCACCGACACCACCACCATTATCGTCGTCATCATCAATAGCAGCAGCAGCAGCAGTAGCTGCAATAGCAACAGTAGCAGCACGCTCACTACGACCTCAACTATCACCACTGCAACCACCACCAGCTAATTCGTATATGACTTATGAGAGGCTGGCATGGACTGGAGTGTCGGGTGGTAACGGTGTGAAAACGGGTGATATCTATAACAATGTCAGTGTTAAACTTTCGTCCGTGCCCCACTCGTCTTTCCGCCGTCTCCGTTCCCCACTTTCGAACACGAATACCACTATCCTCCAATTTCCTCTCACCTCAATGTTTTCCATCTAACTACTACCACCACCACCACCACCGATACCATCGTAGTCGCTGTACTTGCTAGAAATGACAGCTAATTGTTTCTCAACTATCTATCGTTAATGTGCTCTCAAATATTGTATCTAAACCAGGCGCAAGGACAGCGAATTTGAAAAGAGACTAGTTGGTTATATCAAGCCCTAGTAATGAAATGATATATCATTTTATCGCCCCCGAAATTATGAAAAGTGAAGTTCACTTCGGTGGGATTTGAACTCAGAACATAAAGAACCAGAAAACCACAAGGCATTTATTCCGGTCCTCTAACGATTCTGCCAATCCACTCTCTAATCAGGGCCATCTGATTATTAGCCCTTGACAAAATCAATGTACTGGACCCATTAGTATTTATTTATTGACAGCAAGCCACAGAATACATAGATAACAAGAGCACTTAGAGAGCGTAAACCTCCGCCTAGGCAACACCAACGTCCTCTCAACGATTAGCCGGAGATGATTTTTAAAATGAGAATATCTGAAATAAACTCAACTGCTCTTACAAACGAGAATACTGAAAATTAATCCGACCGCTCTCAAAAATTAAGTAACAAAAAAAAAAGAAAAGAAAAATAATCTAGAATTCTTGTCCGGTACTGGATCGATCCTAAAATCTAATCGCTTCGTGCCAGTAACAAGGCCAAACATCTCTAAAAGTTTCATCCGAATCCATCCAGCGGTTGCTGAGATATCTTGTCCACAGACAAACAAACACGACTGAAAACAACACGTCTGCCTTCACTAAGGCGGAGGTAAAAATTGGGCCCCTAGATACGTGAGCTCCATCCACTGGGTAACTCCTCAGTGTATTCAAACCTTAAGCCGCACTGTTTCTAATATACAGAAAAAAGCTGGTATGAATGCTCTTGCTGGATTATTCTTGGTCATAGAGTTGCTAAATAAAGTCTCATATGCGGCTTAAACAGCTATCTTAAAATTAGGGATGATATTAGACAATTAACCCTAGAGTCTTCAAAAATATCAGAAATGGTAGTCGTAGCTGATGTACCTTTGATCATAAGTGTTCTGGTATGAAACTGAACAGGGGCTAAGCAACAACAATAATGCAGCTTTCCCCGCCACAACTAATTCAGCTGTATCACCACCACCACCACCACCACCACCACCACCATTGCTACTACTCTCTAGCTCAAAACTATCAACACTTCTACCTTTGGAACATAACACCATTGTCACCATTACGACTACTATCGCCATCGCCGGAACAGCGACCATTTAACATAGTGTTTCTTAAACATTTTTGTCTATGAATTCCTTTGACTCCAATTTTATTAGGGTGGACTTTTATACTCATTCCATGTGTAAAATATCCTGTTATACTTTATAAAGAAATATTAGAAATTGTATAAGAAGATTATTAAGATATTCTATCTTTTATCATTTACTGTTTCCGTCATTTGGCTGCGGCTATGCCAGGGCACTGCATTGAATAGTTTTAGTCGAACAAATCGACTTAGTTTTTGTAGGCCTAGTACTTATTCTGTCGGATTATTTTGTCGAACCAGTAATTTAGGGGGACGCAATCACACCATCACCGGTTGGGGACAAATACATGCACAAAGACACACTCATACATACATACATACATACATACATACATACATACATATATATTACATACATACATACATACATACATACATACATACATACATACATACATACATATATTACATACATACATACATACATACATACATACATACATATATTACATACATACATACATACATACATTACATACATACATACATACATACATATATTACATACATACACATATATATTTCAGATTCCGTCGAGCAAATCCACTCATAAGGTTTTGGTCGGTTCGAGGCAGTAGAAGACACTTGCCCAAGGTGCCACGTAATGGGACTAAACCTGGAACCATGTGGTTGGGAAGCAAGCTTTTTACCACGCATCCACAAGCAATTTATGGCACATAAACTTCAATTCGCAAAATCTTATATGACCCTGCCAAGGGTCATAGGATTCCCGGTTTGGAACCACTTATCTAACACTACTCTATGTCTGTCACCAGTCATGGATAATGTGCAGCCTGCGGGAATTTCTGAATGGTACGCCTAATGAAAAATTACCTTGAATTTTCTAAGCCTGCCTGATGATGAGTCATGTCTCATGCAAACTGCTTTTCGAAAAGATTGCGGATCTAGTCTTTCTCATTCACAAAATGAACCCCACTTAATTTTACTCAGATTGCTTTCAATTTCGGTGCATCGATGCAACTATGAATTTTTATTATGATCAACCAATTATTTTATCTCGTAGATTAAAGAATCTGATGTTATTTGGAATTAAAGTTGGGAAACTTGGGTAATTTTAGCCAGTCAACAGACAGTGTGGCACTTGCAGCTTGTTACCACGACAACCGCATTCTGTGTTATGGTTTGCTGTTGTCTGTGACGCTGTTGTCTATGTTGATTTTTCACGCTTAGTATTTTTACATATTTTTCATTTCATATATTTCTGGGACTAATTAACTCAGATAGCTGGATTTCACTTGGTTAATTCTATTCATAAAAATTTGAATTAGGAGTATTTCTGAAACCGTTAGCTTCACATTTCAACAGCTTAACTGAAATTTAGCACACGTAACCGTAACTGAGAGGGATATCGTGGAACAGAGAAACTGTGGGTGATACAGATAATTTGACATTATTTTTCAATTCTGCATGCAAAAATTTCCTTGGGACAAATTCCTTGTTGACTAGTGTTATTCTTATCGTAGTTTACAAATCCAAGCATGAAAACGTTACTCACCTTTGGAGCTTTGGAGCAGAAGCTTCCTTTTCACACACACACACACACACACGCATGCACTTTATATCAATGATGTACATAAATACATGGCAGGTATACATAATAATGAAATACGCATAAAGTAAACACATGCAGACAAATATATTAATATACCAAATTTTTAAAAAAATGATAAAAACATACAATCAATGAAGAGACAAAAGAAACAGTAAGATGATAAGTGTTGATTTTCTTTGGTATCTCTGTTTATTTAGAAACCTATAATGAACAGGTCAGACGCTAAACTAAAAGAAACTCCACAGGGTACAACCTTAAAGTTGATACTGGTCCACTAAACGCAGAAAATTTCTATCTCGCTATTGGCTAACAATACACAGTTTTTTCGATTTTAAAACCTCTGTAACTTTTTTTTTCAATTTTTTCTCCGCTTCATACTTTCAAAGCAATAAGACTGGAAGGCTACATTATTATAGCCGATTTTCAGATATTTTTCTTCCTTTTAAAAATGCATATTATGCGAATGAAAAAATTCTAGATCCAGATTGCTCATGTCCAGTGACGTCTTAAGATGAAGGCACACTGAGCAGTTGCCCAGAGGCTTCACAATTCTAGGAGGCCCAACTTTCATCAAAGTAGCTTGCTGTCAATAAACGTATACTATATATATATATATATATATATATATATATATATATGTGTGTGTGTGGTGTGTGTGTGTGTGTGTGTGTTGTGTGTGTGTGTGTGTGTGTGTGTGTGTGTGTGTGTGTGTGAGTGTGTGTGTGTATGTATGTATGTGTGTGTGTGTGCCTATAATTCCTTTAAGACGGCTCTGTCATGCCCAGTCTATCACTTTCAACGTTGCTAACAGTGCTAGAAATAAGCTGCCAAATCTCCATCAAATCACGACCCGTACTATCTTGTAAAAGAGGTTCAATTCAATGCAGGGTACCCCTAAAAAGATGGTCATTCATAGCTGATGTGCTTTTGAGCATAGGCCAACTGGGGGATTGAACTGAAGGGAAAGATCAACAAGACTCCACCAATACAGCTATAATCCATGCCACTATCGCCACCATAACTCACACAAACACCACCACCTCTATTAATCATACTACCACTACCAATACAAGCACCACCACCGACACCAACAATACATCTCTCAGCACCGTCCCCACCACTCGCATTGTGCCATCATCCACTCCAACATCCCCGCCAACAAACATTCACGCCACTGTCACAATACCATCGCACACACCAGCAGCACTGACTCATACCACTACTCACAATATCACTACCACCACTCACAACCAACTCCACCACAACCACACAGCATCACTACCACCACCACCACAACCACCACCACTACCACCCAGACGGCTATGTAAATAAATCATAGACTCCTCTCGTGAATGGAGACAGACGCACAGCAAGACAGAAATATCCAACAGGGAGGCATACAAAGTCGCAAAGCACACACACACACACGCACACACACACACACACACACACACACACACACACATACACATATTGTAAACCACGTAAACGCATATTGATACACATTTAGGCGCTAACAGACACCACCCTCGGCATCGTCAACATCATCTACATCACTAGCACCACGGCTGGTAACCACCAACACCACCATCATCAATACTACCACTGCCCCCATAGCCAAAACGACTAACACCACTACCGCCGCCACTAACCGTTGTCACCATCACCAGTACCACTACTAACAACCACCAATACCACTGCTAAAACCACCAATACCAGCACTGCAATCATTATCACTGCTACCACCACAATCCCTGTCAGCACCACCACCACCACCACAACTCATACCCATACCATTCCTACCATCATCAACGCCAACAGAGACACCACAACATTCACAACTATTAATCTCATCACTACCCTCCCCATCACCAATGCTAAGCATCACTAACACCACCACCACACACACATGCCATCTCCCACATCACCACCAACATAGCAACACCACCACCACCACCATGACCAACATCACACGCTGCACGCAGATACACACGTATACAAAAACACGCACGCGTACACACACATACACACAGACACACACAACCGATAACACTGCTTATTCCCCAGCCACCACAGCCAACACTATCACACATATATCGTCAGTGTCCCCATCACAACCCCTACCACCAACACAACCACCGCCAAGCCACAGACAAGCCCTCTCAACATGAGAAGTACGAATACATTGCTAGGAAACCAAGGTACATATGAATGACACGTGCCCGGTTCACGCGTTGACAATGGAAATATAGCTGGTGGTAGTGGTGGTGTTAATAGTGATGGTATTGTTTGATGGGTGACTACATTTGGCTGTTAATTACTACTGTTATTGCTGCTGTTAAGGCGGCGAGCTGACAGAATCGCTAGCATGCCGGACTAAATGCTTAGCGGCATTTCGTCCACCCTTACGTTCTGAGTTCAAATTCCACCGAGGTCAACTTTGATTTCATCCTTTCTGGGTTGATAAAATAAGTACCAGTTGAGTACTGGAGTCGACGTATTCGACTCGTCCTTTCCCCTGAAATTACTGGCTTTGTGCCAAAATTTGAAGCCATTCTTGCTGATACTTATCCTCTTTTCGTTCGTCATTACGTTCTCCCAGGAACTACTGGCGTTGTGCCAAAATTTGGAACCAGTTATCATTATCAACATCATTTATATTATTATCATTATGTGTTGTTGTTGTTGTTGTTGTTGTTGTTAGTTATTATTATTATTATTATTATTATTATTATTATTATTATTATTATTATTATTATTGAGCGAGAGAGCTGTGCATGCTATCAAAAAGAGACTGTGGTAAAATATACGAAGCCTAGTATACCCATCATGACTACCCGTCTGATAAGGGTACACCAGGCACATGTATCACACTCATATGCTCGCGCCTTATTGATCTCATATCAAGATAAACAGCGCATGACCTTGCAGGTGGAGTCCAGTTACAATTTTCTCCTGGTCAAGTACCCCATTCCGCTCAAAAGCGGACTAAGAGTTATTTAGGGACCCCCGACTACTTCTGCTCGTTCTCAGCGATGCACATAGCGTCAGCTACTAAGAGGCATGCTCAAATGGTTAAGGTCAAGCAACTGACAAGCAGATCGGTGGTATTGAGCAGGATACTTACTGTAGCGCGTCTTTTATACCAGGACAAAACAATGTGCATGATAACACTTTCTGTCAGTTACGAGCAGAAGCTCCGGACAGATCAAAGCTTTGTGTGTCGATTTGAGAAAAGGAAACTGAAGAAAATGTCGTGACACCCTTCGGTCATGACTGACCGTGGGATTGCACCTAGAAAGTTACCCTCCCAGGCACAAGTCCGGGCAAGGTTGTTTATGGAAGATCAGCAGTCGCCCATGCATGCCGGCTTCCCCTCTCCACGCCACCAGTGTGATCCAAGGGAAAGGCAACAGCCGATACAGCTTGGCACCTGTGACGTCGCAACTCATTTCTACAGCTGAGTGAACTGGAGCAACGTGAAATAAAGTGTCTTGCCCAAGAACACAACATGCAGCCCGGTCCGGGATTCGAACTCACAGCCTCACGAACGTAAGCTCGACGCTCTAACCACTGAGCCATGCGCCTTCACACACACACACACACATATATAGAGAGACAGACAGACAGACAGACAGATAGATAGATAGGTAGATAGATAGATAGATAGATAGATAGATAGACCGATAGGATAAGTACCAAGCCTAAAAATAAGGACTGGAAGAGATTTTTTTTACTAAAACCTTCAAGGTGGTAAGGTGGCTCACCAGTATGGCCGCAGTCCAATGATGGGAACAAGCAAAACATTATATATATATATATATATATAATATATATATATATATATATATATATATATATATATATCAGGTTAGTGCAAAAATAATGTCCGATTTAAAGATCTAAGGTAAAAAGAATAAGCCAATGCCTATGGAAATATTATTTATTAACATACAGTCCATTGCTTTCAATGACCTCATTCTATTTTTCAATAACCTTATAATTGCCTCGCTTGTAAAATTCTGTAGATTAAGAACCAAAATATTAATCCAACCCATTTTCAATCTCTTCTCTTGTTGTTAACCTAAGTCCATCAAAATGGTTCTGTAGTCCTCGGAACAAATGGTAATCAGAAGGAGCAAGGTCAGGAGAATACGGAGGATGAGGCAGTATTTCCCAACCAAGTTCTTCCAAGCTGTGTGAGGACGAGCATTATCATGATGGAAGATGACACCCTTTCTGTTAACCAAGTATGCTCGCTTTTGTTTCAGAACTGCTTTCAAACGACGAAGTTGCTCACAGTAAAGATTAACATTAATTGTTTGGTTGTTGCCCAACAGTTCATAATGGATTATTCCTTTAATATCCCACCATACACTCAACATAATCTTCTTTGGATGAAGTCCTGCTCTCGGTTATTGAACTGGCCGTCCTCCTCGACTGATCCAAGAACAGCGGCGTTTAACATTATGCTAAAGAATCCACTTCTCATCACCTGTAACAAACCTGTCTATAAATGTTGCTTCAAAGTGTCGCGAAAGCAATGATTGACAACAAGCAGCACGCTGTTGTCGATTCTCTGGAGACAGCTCGCGAAGGACCCAATAATCCAGCCATTGAAAGCTTTCCAATGTGTTTTAGCTGGCGTACCACGGTTGTATGGGCCACGTTTAACTGTTCTGCAAGTTCCCTAGTGGTAACTGTAAGGTTCTCTGAAACAAGAGCTTCCAGCAGTTCGGAATCAAGTTTTTTTTGGACGACTTTCTTTTGGTTCTTCTTTCTTCTGAAATGGGAAAACCATCTCCTGCAAATTCTTTCATTCACTACATCATCCCCATAAGTGCTCTGAATAGATCTTGCTGCTTTATGAAACTCGTAGAGTAAAACATTTCTTATGTGATCTTTAGATGGGATAAACATGGTGGTAAAGCTTTCTGAGAATTATGGCCAGAAGTTAGAAAGAAAATAGTACAAATTAAATACAGAGATATCTTAAAACAATAAGAAGAGGTTAAAAAATTGATAAATTCGCTTTGAAACATTTTTTCTAGAAATCGGACATTACTTTTGCACCAACCTGATAATGCCCTGCCCACACCAAGCTCTCCATCGCCTACACCCAATTCCTCCATCTGCGCAGGCGCTCCAGTGACAACCATGACTTTGGGACTCAAGTCATGGCTAGCACTTCATCGTTCGTGGATATCCCCTCACCACTATCCACACCACCCTTGCCAGAGCACGTTCGGTGGAACGTGACTCTGCTCTCTCTCCTCGCACCCGTCCCGCCTTTGCCCATCTCCCGTTCTCTTCACCTACCGCCCTTCCACCTTGCCCATCCAGTTAATCATTCTCTGAGCATTCCGGCGACTCCAGTGCGGCCCCTCCACTTCGTACATCTTCTCCAATCTACCCTTTCCCTCCTTCAAACGAGCCCACAACCTACGTGACCTCCTGGTCCACAGTTTCTTCCATAACCCCACCTCCCAACCTGGCTCACTCCCCTGCGTCCGCCCACGCTACTGCACTTGCCCCTACCTCTCCAACACTACCATCCTCACAGGCACCTATCATCGTCCCTATCGTACCACTGACTCCTTTACCTGTACTTCTAGAAACGTCATTTACTGCATCTCTTGCTCTTTCTGCTCTTATCCGTACATCGGTCAAACGGGACGCCGCTTGGTTGACCGCTTCGCGGAGCACATCCGATATATTAGACTCGACAATGACATCTTGGTCTCGCACCATTTCCGCTCAACCGGTCATTCATTACAACACCTGTCTGTGTTTGGATTGTCTTTGTACAGGGGCCATCCGGACTCCCGCCTCCGCCATGAACAGAAATTAATCTTCTCTCTTCGCTCCTTTGCCCCACATGCGATTAACTCCTCTCCCCTCTTTGTCTGACTCCCCTTCTCTCCTCTCTTCATCTGACACCTATTTCCTCTCTTCACTCCTACCTACCTTCTCCCTTCATTAATACTCCCTCCATCCACCCCACCCC
>NC_043000.1:41324997-41327497 GCF_006345805.1 Octopus sinensis
TGCATACATATATCCACACATTTATACACATATTTTAATGTGTATATATATATATATATATATATATATATATACAGGGTGCAGTGAATAAACTGTCATCTAAATTACACAAAAATGAAAATAGCACGTACATCTCATTTTAGCAGATATATTTACCAAAATTACATAAAGTTATCTTGAAATTAGTAAAGAACAAATTTATTTAATAAAATCGGCATTCGCTTCAGCCACGGCCTCCAGACGACTTCGGAATCTCCTGCAACTCTTCTGGAAGCTCTTATTGTTTAAGTTGGTGAATGCTGGCATAATCCTTGCCTTCAGTTTATCTTTGGTGTTACAAGGAGTTTTGTTGGTCTCTCGCTCAACTGCGCCCCACATATAACAATCAAAGGTATTGCAATCTGGGGAGTTAGATGACCAGATGTTAGGGCTGATGTGGTCGCGGCAATTGTCTGACAGCCATGACTGGGTTCTTCTTTTCTGTGGCATGTACGGGGTCCCGTTGCCAGACACAGGGTCTTCCAGTAGCCATCCTCATGTTCCAGGGCAGCACTATCTCCTCCAAGCAGTTGATGTAGGCCTCCGTGTTGAGTCTGCGGCTCGGTGGGAAGATGAATGGAGGCATAACGTCGCCATCACTAGTGATTACTCCAAACACCACGATGTTGACTGGATGTTTGATTTTTATCACTCTCGGTACATGTCCTCAGATTGCACTGTCCTCAGATTGACACCCAAACACTCTGAAATGTTTATATTGGAGCTTCCGTCCCGAATGCCAAGCAGTGCAGCATGTCGTTTGCAAAGTTCTGGCTGAGTGAATTGCGTCATGGTGCTGTTTTTCTCACAGATGGCTCCCAAGTGAGCCTTCTACACTGTGTAGTCAACAAAATCAAAAACAAACAATGCGCGTGCGCGAAATTAAAATTATAAAACAATTTACCCATTGAGTATCGCGAAAGACCTCATTGGATTCCTAACCTTCCGAGGTCTTGTACAGGCATTAGAAGAACTGAAGGCCTGCTGCAATAAATGCGTGAAACTGGAAGGGGAATATGTTGAATAAAATCATAATTAATAGATCCTCCTGTATTTTCTTTTACCCAAGGTACCCCGCCGTATATATATATATATATATATATATATATATATATATATAAGAACTCATAAATTCGTGATAGTAAGTATAAAGCCTCTGCCGTATATAAGCAGCTTTTTTGAGTCTATGCATACACACATACGCACGTACATACATATGTACATTCACACATGAAAATATATATGTATTCTTGCTTCTGTGTGTATTTGTGTGAGTGTGTGTTTATATTCGTGTGTGTGCGTGTGTGTACTTGTGTATGTGTGTGTGTTTGCATTTGTGTGTGTGTGTGTGTGTGTTTGAATATGGCTTGTCTTTTTCTAAGTTGTGCATAGTAGTCAAAGAATTTCCGGCATACGCGTATATTCACATCTTATTTTCTATCGTTATTTGCATGAGTTATTTCTGTTTTACAATTAACTACAGATATATATCGATACGATAAAGATTACTATAACTATAAGACATTGGTCCATAACTAAGGAGAGATATATACAAAAAACCCTTCCAGTATATCAACGGTTTCATAGTGGGGCTATATAGCAGTAGCATTCTTCCCTTTCCTGGGACTGCCATATTAAGTTGACAACAAACCATCACTTTATCGTGCTGATCCTGTATAAGTCTCTCTGGGAGATTTAGAAATGCAATATTTCTAATTTTGTAGGTCAGTGTAGTTATTTCACTTCAAATTCTATAAGGTTTCAAAGGCAAATAAGCATTGACTGCTTACAAGTCAAGCTACTCCAGACTGATAAAGAGCAATGACTCTGAAACTGGTCTGTGGATACTAGCTTTGATCGTGGAGTTGCTTATCTCCTCTGTTTGAAAACCTACGGACACAGAACGCTTATGTCACGTAGCCAACTGGAAACGATGTTTCCTGGGGCTAAATACTCTTCCCTGGGACTTCCACATTAAGTTGGCAACAAACCATGACTTTATCGTGCTGCAACTGTTTAAGACTCTCTTAGAGATTTAGAAATGCAATATTTCTGATTTTAATTCTCTTTAATTTTAAATAAAATTCAAATGAATATTCGGAGCAGATTTGAACGTCTTTATAAAATTCTTTTGTTTTAACATTATCTTAAATTCATATCAATCCTGCAGTTTATAAAAATTGGAATAATAAAAAAATTTTGAGAGCTTTAATTTGCTGCTCGTGAATTCACATGCAATCTGATAATGAATTTTCCTATTAACTAATATCTATTTCTTTAGAGTTCGGGAATCTGATGCAATCAATCAAATTATGCATTTAAATTCCATGAATGCATTTGTAAATAATTTTTGCGGTTTTTCGCCAGGTACTATCTTTGCAGTATAAAGGCTTTGTATGTCTGAATGTAATCGAAGTGTTAAATAAGACTTTACACGAATGAATTTTATTCAAGACTGCTC
>NC_043000.1:41337497-41341430 GCF_006345805.1 Octopus sinensis
TATAAATGAATTTCTTGTGTTTGACGGCATGAGCTGTCTTTTTTTATATATAACTTTTTTATAAGGTTCATTTCAGGAACTGAAACATGTTATAATGTTATATAAAAATTAAAAATTGTATAATACAGCAGCATTTTCGAACTTCATTTTTACAAATATATATATATATATATATATATATATATATATTATATATATACATATATATATATATATACATTCATATATATATATATATATATATATATATATATAGGTACATAAGAAGATAGATAGATAGATAGATATATAGATATATATAGATAGAGTGAGTGAGTGAGGGTAGACTTGAGTGAATGAACAAAAGAAAGTAGCACTTAAACCTTATTTGGAATCACTTCTACTAAATATTAGTGCGACTCAGCCCCGCATTCCTTTAAATAATGTGAAAGTGAATGAAACTGATATTATATGCATGTAACTGTAACCAAAGGTGCTGAGTGCTGATTGTTTCGTTTCTGTACTCATTAGTGTGTGTATGCATATTTGTACACGCATATATAAGCGGTTGTACAGTTATAGGTGCATATATGTAGAACTATATATGTATATGTATGCATATATATTCGTATATATATGTGTGTATATATATATGTGCGTGTGTATGTATAACTATCTCGCTCTCTCTCTCTCTCTCTCTCTCTCTCTCTCTCTCTCTATATATATATATATATATATATATATATATATATATATATGCATGCGTGGGTATGTGGTAAGAAGCTTGCTACTCAACCACATAGTTCCGGGTTATGTCTCACTGTGTGGTACCTTGGGCAAGTGTCTTCTACTAGTGCCCAGGGCCGACCAAGCTTTGTGAGTTGATTTTGTGGCCGGAAGCTGAAAGAAGCCCGTCGAATATATATATATACTACAAATAATAATAATCGCAGTCAAAATGTCATGTTTGTTTTCTACACCGCCTGTGTTTGTCTTTTGTTTTTTGTGAATTTTCCCTATACACACACACACACACACACACACATATATATATATATATATATATATATATATATATATAATATATATACATTGTGTGTATGCGTATGTGTATGCGTGCTTGTACTTACGTAGAAAATTACATTAATACCTATAAATGTGTGCTCACAAAATTTTAATTTTTTTCAGGATAAAATTTTTGGATGACAATTTGACAGCGGTGATTTTTATTTGTAGTAGTATTAGTATTGGTATGACTGTATATTTTTATTTTCATTGTTTAACGTTTCATTTTCCATTACTTTTTAACTATTTCTCACGAAAGTCCTTAGTCTCGTATATGTCATTTCAAATGCCATTTTATATTTCTCTTATATATTTCTCGTGTCCTTAGCCCCAATAGACAGACAGGTTAGAGAGAGAGAGGGGGAGGGGGAGAGAGACAGACAGAGACATAGAGAAGGAGGAGGATAGAGAGAGAAAGAGAGATTTGTCTTGTATTTTCTCTGTGAAAATTCATTGCTTTTGTCTGCTGGAATGTAACAATACCAAGTCGAATTCACAACACCCCTCATACACAATATTCGAAGGATTTACTTAAATTAGAACTCGACCACTATACAATTTTGTTGTTATCACCCTCAATTTTCAGCTCCTGAAACGTGTAAAGAAAAATAATAACTATCAGGCAGATGAAAAATAATGAAACTAATAATAAAGAATTGCCGTTTATTTTCCATTATAAAAAGAGCGCGCGCATGCTTGGACATACACCAGCTTTTCCACACACTGACACAGACATAAGTCCACTACGTACAGATGTGTGGCGTGTGTGTTTGTGTGTATGTGCGTGTGGGTAGGTGTAAAAGCGTAGCCGTCACTCGTAAGCGAGTGTAATTTGCTTGCATGAATCATATTCTCATTAAATGTAGTAAGTGCTTATGTAATCGCAAACATAGATCCCCTCTTGAACCAACATTCGAGCCATGATGTGTGAGCTAATCATCATCATCATTGTTCGACCGTGTCGAGACAATGGAATTTACCATGCTACGCCAGACTTCACGGTCCATCATGGCATTACGGAGGTCCTGTTGCTGGATGCCTGTATCCCTGGAGATTACATAAGGGTAGGAGAGTGTGCGCCCTCTGGTATTGCGAGTAGATGGCTTCCAGAGGAGAAGAGTAGAAATTACTTCTTTTTCAGCTCTACAACAATGTCCAGCAAACTGGACTCTCCTACCTTTCACAAGAGATGACACAGGTGGTAGTTTCCCATATGTTTGCATTTTGGTTGGATGGCGCTTCCACGAGAGATTTTAAGCTCTCATAAGGAGGCGAGTGTAGGTTCCATCCAACCGCCTCTCAAGCTTCTTTGATAACGTCCAGGTTTCTGAGCCATATAGTAGAGCTAAGGAGAGAGAGAGGGGAGGAGGGAGAGACAGGGAGAGAGAAAGAGGGAGAGCGAGAGGAAGAAAGATAGAATGAGAGAGAGAGAGAGAGAGAGGGGGGGCTGCATTAGTACTAGATCGGTACTTATTTTCAATTTAGATTTATAAAACTGCAATAAAATAAAGCGTCTTCCTAAAGTCGGCAGCTTGCTGCTCGGTTTAGGAATCAAAAGCACGACTTAGAATCACTGTAAGTCGCATATTTCCGCGGTCATAAATGCACACATAAATACATATATACGTATATCACAGTGGCTTCTTCAGAAGAAGCAGTCGGAATTTATCAGCCAGCTGGAACTGTCTGAGCAGACATATGGGGTTATTGCGCATCATTTTCCATCGGCTAAAGTCACGCTGTCAAAGAGTGCAGCTAGAATATTGTTCAAATCGCTCACTTGCACTGAGGAACAGGATAATCCCAGCAAATACTGCGACGTCTACAAAAATATGATGGCCCGGCACCGGTTGGGACACATACAGCTACTAGTTTTCGATACTGGCACATCAAGTACCTGCAACTTACAGCGTTCAAGATGATACGTGTCACGAGATCCAGACCTTCCCCCAACATAGCAATTTCGCCTCCTAATCCAGGCCGATTGCAGATAAGCAGAGTTCGAGTCTTCCGAAGATTGGCGCAAAATCTCGCGGATCGAAGATTCTATATCTCGTGACCGCATGTAGTATCCAGGGTGGTGGTGGTGGTGATAATTGTAGTGGCAATGCATGGATGGTGTACCATTCTTAAGAAGGTATACATACATATATATATCACCGTCACCGTCACCGACCAGGCTATCAGATGTTGCTACACATCGCTGGTCACAATGCGCTTCGCAATGGTTTAGCCTTCAAATGACGCCACCTCGCTGGCTAAGGGAGCAGCCCATATATATATTCAATTTTTTATCACAACTGCCCGACGAATGGGAGTAGCAGTTTATGTGATGTTTTTGCAGCTTTATTAATAAAGCTTCGGTATTCGAGCACTATTTTTTCCACTTTGTTTTGCATTTATGTGCAAGGGCCGGGTCGTCTCAGGTTTACTCATTTTTGCCAGCTGAGTGGACTAGAGCAACTGTAAAAGGTAGTGGTTTTGTTCAAAAACACAACGCGTCGTCCGGTCCAGAAATCTGACGATCATGACTCCAACACCCTAACCACTAAAGCCAGCGGCCTCCACTATATACAAAAGACACACACACACACATATCTATTATATATATATATATATATTATATATATATATAATATAATATATATTATATATATATATGTATGAATCGATATTTTACTAGTTCTAGTCGTTATACCAGCACAGCCTTGAAGAATTTTTAGTCGGAGCAATCGACTCCAGTATATTTTTAAAACACAGGTACTTATTTACGGTTTCATTTGCCGAACAGCTATGTTACATGAACGTAAACAACCAAGGTGTACTGAAACTTCCATCTTAAAGTATCCGCGAAAAGCCTTGTGGAGGACCTAACTTCGGGGTTTTTTT
>NC_043000.1:41341530-41349030 GCF_006345805.1 Octopus sinensis
TGAAGATAGAAGAAGAAGAAGAAGAAGAGAAGAAGAAGAAGAAGAGAAGAAGAAGAAGAAGAAGAAGACGGTTAGTACAAGATTGTCACCGGTACCAAATGCCATTTCAAGGGTGAAAAAATATTTGAGTTTACCACTAGCTTCAACATATATATATGGAGGCGCAATCACCGAGTGGTTAGGGTAGCGCACTCGTGGTCATAAGATCGCAGTTTCGATTCCCAGACCGGACGTTGCGAGTGCTTAATGAGCGAAAACACTTAAAGCTCCACGAATCTCCCGCAGTAGGTGGTGGCGAACCCTGCTGTACTCTTTAACCACGACTTCCTTTTTGCCCTTTCTTCCTGTTTCTGCTGTACCTGTATTTCAAAGGGCGTAGTTGTGTTTTCTCTTTGTTCATGTTTGGATTAACTATATATATATAAACGGAGTCTGGATAGATTCCTTCAAAGAATACCAGATAAGCCACCCATAATTGGATACAACTCACCCAACAAAAACTCACTACTTGAATGGACCCTAAGCAAAACTTGACTTAAACAGGATTCAGATAATCCTATCAGGTGGTGCTATTAAGTTAGACATGGCCTGGACCAATCATTGGTCGAAACATATCTAAGTCTAAGTTTATATATATACATCATTGGCTATCCTTTACTGGAAAGCAATACTCTCGTATTGCATTACTATAAATAAATAAATTAAATATATATATATATATATATATATATATATATATATATATACATATAGTGGATCATCTCGCTTACACATAGCGATACTAGTAACCTGGTATTAGAGCTCAAATACAAACGCTCCAGCATAAAGCACTAGCCCAGCACAAAGTGTAATATAAAACAGGAAAAGGAAATTATGCAATGAACTCCATTATCTTACAGCTGTTTCTGCTATAAGATGTAGCGCACATAGAGCTGAGTGCTTTTGCATTAATCTGAAGCTCCCTCCGAGATTTAAAAGTGAAGTACAATTATATTTCGGAAAGCATTTACATACATGAAAAAGATAAGTGTCGAAGAATATTTTAAAAATCCGTATAAAGAACCGATTTATCAAAAAATATATCCACGGTAACTAAAATCGCAATTAATTACAGGCCGTTAAACTGCAACACGTTTTTACATTCCAATAAATCCACTTGTGACCGAGTTGCATATAGATATACATAATCGGTTTAAACGATCATTAAAAGCAGCGTGTTTAGTATTAAAGCAGAAAAGTCTTAATCTTGCATATTATGTGTCCAACAGCTGTTTCATTAAGGTAGATATCATTTAATGTATATTTGCTTAATTGTGATAAATGATTAATTTATGTTAATGTATGTTAAATGAATTTGAAGGAAATTTTCTGAAAAGTCCTCCAACGTAGGAGTGGCTGTGTGGTAAGCAGCTTGCTTACGAACCACATGGTTCCGTGTTCAGTCCCACTGCGTGGCACCTTGGGCAAGTGTCTTCTGCTATAGCCTCGGGCTGACCAAAGCCTTGTGTGTGGATTTGGTAGACGGAAACTGAAAGAAGCCCGTCGTATATATGTATATATATATATGTGTGTGTGTGTTTGTGTGTCTGTGTTTGTCCTCCCAACATCACTTGACAACTGATGCTGGTGAGTTTACGTCCCCGTAACTTAGCGGTTCGGCAAAAGAGAACGATAGAATAAGTACTAGGCTTACAAAGAATAAGTCCTGGGGTCGATTTGCTCGACTAAAGGCGGTGCTCCAGCATAGCCACAGTCAAATGACTGAAACAAGTAAAAGAGTAAAGAGAGTAAAAGAGAGAACCATCCCTGTGCATAATTGGCTTTTCAATTTATTCCAGAAAGAATAGAACCCAAAAGGGACTACGGCAGGATTTGAACGCAAAAAGCAGAAAAAAATATAACAATGAATAGACACACACATACACCGTTGTGTTAATTTTATTTGACGTATGTGTGGCTTGGTATACTCTATTCTCCAGCTTTCAGCACTTTATAATGTCATTATTCTGGATGTTGTGGATAGATATTCACTTCTTTTAATTAACAAAAGAAGAACAATAAAGACGAAGATAGTGGAGAGAGAAAGAGAGAGAGAGAGAGAGAGAGAGAGAGAGAGAGAGAGAAAGAAAGAGAGAAAGAGGAGAGTAGTAGGTAAGTGGAATGGAGATAAGAAAAAACGCGAGAAGAAGACAATGGAACAATAGAGAAGCAGAGATTAGAATGAAAATATGCTGTACGGAAAGAGAATAAGTATTAAGGCAAGATGTGATGTGAGGGGAAAAGAGAAAAACAAAGGAACGTTACTGTTCTTTAGCCCGACGTCAATTCTGATAATATATGTGTTCAATGTTTGAACTTTTGGTCTTTAAGATACAAATGCGGCACCTAATATATAATTATCTAGGACGATATTTGCTCCAGAAATTTTATGTTCGATTCTATGGCATAGAACCAGAGGAGGAGATTGGCATTAAGTTCCATCAAAGGGCATCGAAATTGGAATGTCAGAATAGCAAAACGAATTTATTACACTGATATGGCTGCGCAAATTATTTGCTCAAATTCAAACAGCTGACAACTGTGTTTACTTGTACTGTTTTTCTTTATTTTTTTCTCTCGTTGTTTACGCATTTCATGTTGTTTGCACTGTTGGTGACGTCCTGTACCCATATGTGTACACACACACACACACACACCCACACACATCCACACACATCCACCCCCCCCATACACACATATATATATATATATAATATATATATAGGAGATGTACTTGCATAGCAAGTGATTTGATCTGACATCATGTGCTGGAACGAAAACAATTGCAGCGTGGAAGATGTTTGTAAGCCATTTAAGAAACACACAAAAGCCGTTCGATTCACTTCAACATTTAAGTTTAATTTGTCAAAATATTTTCGTCGCTATAAGACAGCGACATGTTCACTGAGCACGGATTTTTATCAGTGAACAGTCCCAGACCGGACGTTAACAGGTCTTATAGCGACGAAAATATTTTGACAAATTAAACTTAAATGTTGAAGTGAATCGAATGGTTTTTGTGTGTTTCTTAAATGGCTTACAAACACCTTCCCCGCCGCAATTGTATATATATATATATATATATGAAAATAGTAATGCAATACGAGAGTATTGCTTTCCAGTAAAGGATAGCCCGTGAGGGTAAAATTATACATAAAAGTAAATAAATGGTACAACGAAGCACCGATATTTACTGGAAAATAGCGAACGTAATAAAAACGACGCTAATGTATAGCTTCACTGCGTATGTACTAGTAAAGATGCGTGTGTGCAGCAAACATGAAAAAAATTGTCTTACCTCTAGGAAGAACATCTGAAAAATGAAAAACCTAGATAACGGATAATGCAGTACCGGTTTCAGATTTTTCAAAATACGCTTGCCAATACGTTCGCTATTGTCCAGTATATATCGGTGCTTCGTTGTACCATTTATTTACTTTGAGTCACTCTCTTATTTGTATCAAATATTAATAAAAGATGCGTGTGTATATATATATATACATACATACATATATAAATATATACACACGAGCGCAGAATGAAGATTTTTTTCAACTGTTTTATCACATAATCTACGTAATTTTGTGTGTGTGTGTGTGTGTGTAAGTGTGTGTATGTGTATGCGTCTGTGAGCATGCGCACGCGGCTATGGATGCACGAGGACTAGCATTTGTGGATTTTGTACTCACAATCTTAAAGCCATGGGTTCGACTCTTGGATAGAGCGGCGCGTTGTTTTCTTGAGCAAGGCTCTTCATTTCGCATTCCAGCTTATTCAGTTGTAAATGAGTACCAATCTAGTTCTTGTGCAGCTATCGTCTGCCCCACCTTCACCGCGGCTGCGATATCTATGACGATCTGCTAGGTAAAATGTGGAAGTATTGAGACGGTGTTTATATCTCTTCGAGCGTACATAGACACTTAAAAGAGTTAGCGAAAGCGTGGCACGTACTGACTCATACTTAGATTTTATATAAAGAGGAAGAGAGAGAGAGAGAGAGAGAGAGAGAGAGAGAGAGAGAGAGAGAGAGAGAGAGAGAGAGAGAGAGGACAAATAAAGAAAGAACGAAGAAACAAAGAATTAAAGGGAAAAGTATTCGAAAGAAAAAGATATAGTAAAATATTACCCCTGAATTTGTTCAGTTTTACTTTTTAAATACACTCATTAAGTATTGCGTGCATTATACTAATTCGGGTTTCGTGACTATCTTTTCTAGCCCCCAGTTTGTTGTTGCCGTAATAAATATGCAACAGTACTAGAAAGCTAACTAATCAGTAATATAAGGTGTCTATAAAGGCGGCGAGCTGGCAGAAACGTTAGCACACCGTGCGAAATACTCAACGGTATTTCGTCTGCGGCTACGTTCTGAGTTCAAATTCCGCCGAGGTCGACTTTGCCTTTCATCCTTTCGAGGTCGATAAATTAAGTACCAGTTACGCACTGGGGTCGATATATTCGACTTAATCCATTTGTCTGTTCTTGTTCGTCCCCTCTGTGTTTAGCCCCTTGTGGGTAGTAAAGAAATAAGTAATATAGTTGGATGATTCAGCTGCTAGATGTAGCAAACAATTATCTCTCAAATCATGCTGTACCGATTTCAAAATAAGGAAAATACGCATTGGACTGAGTTGATAGAGATATTAGAAATGATGTCGAAATAGTCACGCCAGGAATGCATTGGGTCGTAGCCCTTTTCTCTCGGAGCTGGACTGAGGCTGAGCGACCATATTACTAGGAGCCAACGAAGGTGTCTGAATGTGGTTGCTGGACCAACTAGAAAAAGTAGCCAAACTTCTGTACAATCACGTACCGTTTGGTCTTAGAAAAATAGGGCACATTGAATATGTAGTCTTAGAAGTAGTACATCTAAAAAATATAACAAAATGGGAATGCCATGACTTGGACGCTTTTGGTCTAATCAATACTATCTGTCCTGGAGATAAACACCATCAAAATCGAGGGATTGTCTATAAGAACACTAGACATACTTGAAGTAGCAGCAAGATACTATGCATTCACACCCTATAGTCTTAAAAAGGTTAGGGTGTCACGGCTTGAATGCCTTCTATCGTAGATCTCCTCGCTTAGGCTTGTAGATAAAATGCCTTCTATCGTAGATCTCCTCGCTTAAGCTTAGTAGATAAAATGACAAAGGAAACTACAAAATCCCTCTGCAATCGCACTGTATCGTTTTAAAAATAAAAACAGCCTTGTCCCGACTTCAATACTGTGTTGCCATAGGTATTCAAACCGCGATGATTTTGGTAGAAACAACTATAACGAATCTCCTAATTCCTACTTTTGTTGTCCATTATTTTATCCTCTAGGCAATTTCGTAGCAGTACAGCATCGGGCTAACTAACAGTAACAGCACACCTTCACCGGACCATTGGGGATAGGTGTGGTGTCTTTATGCGTTATAGACCGCCCTGAAAGTGTCAAATATTATAGCTTACGTCATGTGCACACTTCCCTGTCTTTTCTCACGTCCACTCATACTGTTTTGAAATTCTCACGCATAAATTTTTTCTTTCTTCTTTTCTCTCCCTTTTTTTCATTGTCTTTCTTTCTCAATCTATCTTTATCTCTCCCTCTGCAGAAGCATATAAAGATACACACTCCTTTATTGAAATATGTGTATGTTTGTATGTGTGTGTGCGCGTGTGTATCTATCTATCTATCTATCTATCTATCTATCTATCTATCTATCTATCTATCTATCTATCTATCTATCTATCTATCTATCTATATATCTATCTGTCTATCTATCTGTCTATCTATCTATCTATCTGTCTATCTATCTATCTATCTATCTATCTATCTATCTATCTATCTATCTATCTATCTATCTATCGATTTATCTACCTATCTATTTATCTATCTATCTTTCTCTCTACATATGTGTATATGCATGTATATATATAAGCATGTATGTATGTGTACATACATAAATAATACATACATGCATACATACATATGTATAAATAACCGTGTGTATAAATATACATATATACATGAGTACATATATATATATATATATGTGTGTGTGTGTGTGTGTGTGTGTGTGTGTGTGTGTGTGTGCGTGCGTGTGTGTGTGTGGAGGCGCAATGGCCCAGTGGTTAGGGCAGCGGACTCGCGGTCGTAGGATCGCGGTTTTGATTCCCAGACCGGGCGTTGTGAGTGTTTATTGAGCAAAAACACCTAAAGCTCCACGAGGCTCTGGCAGGGGGTGGTGGCGATCCCTGCTGTACTCTTTCGCCGCAATTTTCTCTCACTCTTTCTTCTGTTCGCCTGCTCGCTTAGCCAGCGAGGTGGCGTCACTTGAAGGCTAAAACAATGCGAAGCGCAATGTGATCAGCGATGTATAGCAACATCTGATAGCCAAGTCGGTCACGGTGACGGTGATATATACATACATACATTCCTTTTGCGGGCTTTTCTTGCTCCCAGGTAGGTAGTTGGTTCTCCTACTCATACAAAATCGGAGATAAAAGCATACGGTGTACACAAGCAAATACACTAACACATATCGACTCCAGTCCTTTTCTTCCTTTCCTTTTTTTAAGCCTGGTACTTAATTCATCGGTTCCTTTTGCCAAACTGCTAAGTTACGGAATCGTAAACACGCCAACATCGGTTTCAAACGGTGGTGGGGAACAAGCACAGACACAAACACTCGCACATACACAGAGACACACAGAGACACGCATATACACACATTATATATATGTATATATATATATATATGTATGTATATATATATACACACACAAACACGCACACACGCGATGGACATCTTTCAGTTTTTCTCTGCTAAATTCCCTCACAAGGCATTGGTTGGCCCTAGGCTGTAGTAGAAGGCTCTTGCCTAAGGTGCCATGCGGTGCGACTGCATCCAGAATCATGTTGTTGGGAAGCAAGCTTCTTATCACACAGCTACCTTAGTTGCTAGAGTATGTGCCGCCTGGGGCGGAACAATCCTAACTAGCTACGCTAGTGCACACACCCACGCCTGCGCTTATGACAGTTTTCCCCCCGTTAGTTTTGCTCTTTTTGTGATTTGTGTCCCTTAAAAGTTAGAATATTATTGTTGTTGTTGTGCAGCCTCGACTGGCCGAATCCAACTGACCGATTAGAATTCGTTCTAATCTTGGCCATCCCAATACTTTTATTTTATTTATTTATTTTTGATGGCATAGTGTATCGGTGATTACATTTTCTACTTTGTCCAAATCTGTTTCGCATTTTTAACGCAGTAAAATAGATAGCTCTACAGCACTCGATTCGGATCATTATACTCTAAAATCAATTTTGCTTTTCATCGTAATTTCATCAAGAAACAAGTACCAGTTCACAACTGGGGGCGTTTCTCTTACCTTTGTCTTCCTTTTTGACTGTGAGAAATGGTTGTAGTCAGAGCGTAGGAGCTACAGAGCCTGCAAAGTTCAAAATGTCCCCAAA
>NC_043000.1:41354030-41361530 GCF_006345805.1 Octopus sinensis
ATTGAGCTGTCTAGATATTTGTTTTAGTTTGAGATCAGCAAAGCAATGTTATTCAGGCAACCATAGCCGAATTCAGTGTTATTGGTGTCGGAAAGTTTGTTGTATTTATGTATAATCGGGAAATGTTATCTTATTAAGAGTACGCAGTTCATAAGTAAATGTATGATTAAATCCATGTAGTAATATGGATTATACCACGTTACTTTCTTCTTGATTCTTCTGTTCTGATTGGTGCTCTTTTAAAAATGAGATATGAAATATGTCAACGAAGATAGGTCTTTCTCGAAAGTTACCGGACAAAGTCAGTCGATGTGATATTCGCTCTGCAGTGTGACAATCGCATGTTACATCGAAGTTCTTTCATCAGGTGGTTTTTGATAACCAAAGCCATCACCTAACAGACTGATTACCTGCAACATCAGTAACCGCCTAACTATAACCCCAACCTACACCAGTATTTATTGAATTTATCTCTGCTTCACAGTTTAAACCGCTTAGTATTATGCTTCTACTATAGATGCATAAAGCACTTAATAGCAATGGATTGAAAATCTATCGGTCTATCTATCTGTCTATCTATCTACCTATCTATCCATTTGTTTATCCGTCTGTATAAATGTGTATCTGTCTCTATGCATATATGTATATATATCTAATGTAGGATAAAATTTTTTCGAAAAAAATTATTTTCCAAAAAAAATTTTATCAATGGCCAGCATATTAAAAAATACCTATAAAGGTTAAATTCGTGTAGCGTGCGGATTGTGAAAAAATTAATGGTTAATGGGCAATATGTCCAATTTTTCGGCATATTTGGCATTGAAAATGTTTTCGTTTGCCCTTATTTATGAATTGTTTATAAATTTAACCTTTAAAGGTATTTTTTAATATGCTGGCCATTGATAAAATTTTTTTGGGAAAAGAATTTTTTTCGAAAAAATGTTTATCCTACATTAGATATAAATTTAAGCGTTCACTTCCGGACTCTTTCACTCTGTGAGAGCATCAATTCAAATCGCACGTGTCTCGAATGGGCTGGAGTATTTCTATTTTGGATGTATTTGGGGTACTTAATTATGCTCATGACTTAGTGTTTGCTTCTTCCATGGGTATGAGTAAGTATCTCATTTATTTCTTTTGCCACATGTATCACTGACGAAGAGAGGGCTGTTATAAGCTAACCCTGAAATCGGTCCGATATGGTAATAATGGAATTTTTTAGAAATTTCTGTCGACCTTTTTTCGAGTAGCGTGCGGATTGTGAAAAAATTAATGGTTAATGAGCAATATGTCCAATTTTTCGGCATATTTGGCATTGAAAATGTTTTCGTTTACCCTTATTTATGAATTGTATATGTATATATATGTAAACACACACACACACACACACACACACACACACATTCACTCGCACAAACACACATACATGCATATACACATTTACGTATACGTAGAAAATGGTGAAGAGGTAGATTTACTGGAGTGGAGGATAGAATGTCTCACTTTGTTTCGACTCCCTATGCTCGGAGTGTAGATCCTGTCTATATCAAGTTAGCTTCTTTTCTTATTCGATAAAAGCGCATTATTCTAGGCCAGCGCATCAGTGAAATTCCTAAAATTTGTGCAAGATATCTTGCCAAATCGTTTTCTGCTGTTCATGCTTTTCACATGTGCCGGTAAGGCGACACTGGCAACGATCACGCTAGAATGGTGCTTTTTGTGTGCCACCGGCACGGGATCCAATCCGTGGCCCCAGCAACGATCACGCCGTTCAAATGTGCTTTTAACGTTCCACTGGCACGAATGCCAATCAGGCGGTACTGTCATCGGACACGTCAGCGATTTTGATTTGATTTCACTTGCCTCAATAGGTCTTCGCAAACAGAGTTTATTGTCTAATGAAAGAGGGCTACTCATAACTGGGCTAGTTACACCCACTGACATAAGGCCATGGGCTATGATCTCACTTGGTTTGTCGAGTTTTCTCAAGCACAGCATATCCCCAATAGTTTCGGTCACTAGTCATTGCCTCGGTAAGGCCCAATGTTCGAAGGTCGTGCTTCACCACTTCATCCCAGGTTTTCCTGGGTCTACCTCTCCCACATGCGTGGAATTAGAGAATTACACAATTTGCTAAGAAATGTCTTTACGGCCGGGTCAAATAGTGATGCTATGGGTTAGGGTGAGAGACAACGGTCACGAGTGATCAATATATATCCTGTCACGGCGCTTCTCATTGGATGATAATTCCACTTCCGCTACATTTAGAGCGATTCCGTCTTTGTGGGGGGGGGAATAGAACATGTAGGAGATATATAACAATAATTCAGTTTTATGTTATCAGTAATAAAGGATGCTTGAGCTGTGTTTTTGTACCATAGGTTGTGGTTCATTCGATAGTCATATACGATTTAGAATTGTGTGTATTTGGACATAATGCGCTCATAGTTTGTTAGTCATTCGTTACTCATTAGTCATACATAGGTATGAATTTCTGTATGTGTTCGTGTTATATGTGATTTCAGAGTATCTATGTTGATTATCTTAATTTGTTATTTGCATTGTTGTTAATTGAATCATTTTGTTATTGAAATGTATTTTAAATAATGCGGTAAGTTACGTAAATACACTAAATTCCATTTTCAAGTGATGGTGAGAGGCGAATACAGACACAAAGGCGCACACACACACACACAAACGCACACACACACACACGTACGCACGCACACGCATGCAGATGCACGCACACACACACTCACTCTCTCACACACACACACACTCACTCTCTCTCACACATACATACGCGCGCGCACACACACACACACGCACGCACACAAACACACACACACAAATAGATAGATTGATCAGAGGCAGCAAATGGAATTCGCGAAACTCTTTATTCAAATCCACTACAAGTGTTTCGACTCATTCAGTCAATCTGCATTTGTACCTCACATTTGTTCAATTGTCTTGCATCACAAGTACAGACTGAATCTCCTCAGGTGACTTTTTAAACTGGTACCTCACTCGTTCTTCTCTCCATTTCACCAAACACTGGTAAGATATATTTTTAGGAAGTCTGCTATATTTTAACACTTTTCATAAGAAACTGAGAGAAGACAGACTTTTACTTCTAAAAAGTCGTACAATGAAATAGACTTATAAAAATATTGACAAATTAAACATAAAAGTATGAAAAGTATTATGTATGCCATGTATGTGATGCATCACATCAATGAGGCACAGATGCAAGAAAACAGGATGAGCCGAAACAATCGCGGTAATTTTGAATATAGAATCTCGTGAATTTCATTTTCTATGTGTGATCTAATAATATAATCTTCACACACACCAAGGAATTCCTGAAGTAAATCCAGTAGCTTATGTATTACTACTGATTTTGACATCAGGTAGCCAATAACTCTGAACGGGTTTTATACAGCATCTTACAAAGTTTAGACCTGGATATGATGATATATATATATATATATATATATAATATATATATATATACATATATAATTATAAATAAGTGTATCTAAAAAATACAACCATACTTGAAATAGCAGTCAAAACATGACTCTACAACCACATCAAGTGTTCAAAAAGAAGTATATATGTAATTATGTACAATTCTTGGTATATTTCATTGATGAAGGCAAAGTGGTTTTACACAGAGCTAGAATCCCAGGGTCTGAAATTATGCAATTTTTACTAGTTTATTTGCCTTTTCCCCTTGTGCTATATTGAACACTTGATGTGGTTTTAGAGTCAGGTTTTGACTGCTATTTCGAGCATGGAGTAACTCTTGGATATCCTTATTCATGATATAAATAATAACCCATATGATTTTTTTCTTCCCATGCTGCTTTATTTGATTGGTATTTAAAATAACGATCTTATCCTTATTTATATAGAAATATATATATATATATATATATATATATTATATATATATATATATATATATGTAGGTATATATTTATGTATGTATATATTTATGTATGTATGTATGTATGTTATATATATATATATATATATAAATATAGATATATATATATATATATATTATATAATGTATACACACACACACACACACAACACACACACACACATATATATATATTAAATTCATATAAGTTGAAAGTAAACAAAGTTTGCTTTAGAAGTTTTGAGATGTATTGAAAGATACAGATAAGGAAATAATTTTATTCTCACACGCACGATAATGCTAATACTATAGCATGAACAGGATAAACTATCCATATTTTACAGAAATATTTGTCGGCAGCCTCCCATGAGACTCGAACTCACAGCCCTGTGATTACGCGTCAAGTGCTGTACCATTAAGCTAATCACAAGATGTGAGTCCGAGTCTTATGACTGACCGCCAACAGGTTTTTCTGCAAAATATGGATAGTATCTTGTTCGCAGATATATATATATTATAATATATATATATATATATATAATATATATACATATATACATATATACACACGCATATATACATATTACACTGCAGTTCCTCTTCACTACCACTGCACAGTCCCCCTTTCAGAGTTTCCTTGCAACTGGCAAACTTCCAAGAAAACTGAAGGAGGGTAAAATATGCCCTATTCATAAAGGAGATAGCAAAGCGGAGGCGAAGAGCTACAGACCTATCTCTCTGACCTCGCACATCAGTAAGGTCATTGAACGAATTGTCAGAAGAAATCTAATCACCTTCTTTTAAGAAAATGACTTGCTGCCTGACACCCAACATGATTTCTGACCAGGAATAAGCTGCCTGACTCAGCTCTTACAACACTATGACTGGGTGTTGAAACAGCTTCTCAACCACTCAAATGTGGAAGGGATATATCTCGACTTTGCAAAGGCCTTTGATAAAGTCGATCGTGGAATATGTCCCAAACTGCGTGATCTCGGCATAGTTGGAAAATTAGGAGAATGGCTTCATGACTTTCTGAAGGATAGAAGTCAGGGTGTAGTAGCCAATGGTGCTACCTCCAATGACATGCACATTATGAGCGGTGTTCATAATGGTCCTCTCAGACATGCTGTCAGCCACACAGAGAATCACGATCACAAGTTATGCAGATGATACAAAAGTCTCACAGGTAATACAGAACCCTGAATGCACTATGCACCTGCAACGTGAGCTGGATGAAATAAACAAGTTGGCTGAAAAGAATAGCATGCAGTTTAATGCTGAAAAGTTTCAAGCCTTGTGCTATCAGCATGCAAAACTAAATGCAATACCCATTAAATACACTGGACCTGGGGGGATTGCAATCCCAGAGACACAGTCAGTGCGAGACCTGGGCATTTACATGAGTAATGATGCATCCTTTCATGTGCATGTTGCTAAATTGGCAATGAAATGCAGGCGGCTGACCGGATCTATTCTTAGAACAAGAGATCAGGTAACAATGATGGTCCTCTGGAGGACACTTGTCCTAAGCCACTTTGACTATTACTCTTAGCTATGGTCACCAACCAGTGTCAAATTTATCGCAAAACTTGAGGCCATCCAACGAAGCTACACGAAGAAGATAGCCTCTATGCAGCACATAAGCTATTGGGAAAGACTCAATAGATTAAGACTATTCCTTAGAGCGTAGGCGAGAAAAATATGCCATAAAATACATCTGGAAGATCGTGGAAGGACTTGTCCCAAACTTTGGCATCGAGGGTTATGCAGACACTAGAATTGTGCGCCACTGCATAGTGGCAAGGACTCCAAATTTGCCATCAAGATGTAGGACAAGATACTGCAATAGCCTGGGTTTCAGAGATCCACAACTCTTCAATATCCTCCCGAAGGATCTGAGAGACCTGCATTGGGTGGATGTAGGTGTCTTCAAAATAAAGCTGAACCTCTTTCCTGTCAAGTGTTCCAGATGAACCAACTTCGCGGCAGGAGGTGCAGATGAGGGCAGCTGCTTCAAACTCTCTCATGCACCAAATTCAATCCCTAAAAAGCATTCGTGAAGTAAAATTATGTAGCAACACCAAATGGCGGTGCCCCAGCAAGGCCACAGCTCGTGAGCTGAAACTAAATAAAATAAATATAAATAAATAAAAAATATATAATGAAAATATGAAAATATAAAGCATACAAGTAACAAGGATATCCAGGTATTAGTGCATTACGGCCGTTTCAAGGGACTCCTTTTAATCGATTGTAATGAACTGGTACCTGGACATCCGAGTTGCTTATTTGCTTTTTATACACCTAACTTTGAGATGTGCAGACCATACTAGACTGACTTGGTTCCTCAGCTTAAATACCTAATTCAACTGAATCTTAATTACTCTATATATATAATATATATATATATGTATATATATATATATATATATATATATATATATATATATATATATGTACACGACTGTTCTTTTGTTTCCGTTTCCGTCTACCAAATCCATTCACAAGGCTTTGGTTAGCCCGAGGCCGAGGCTATTGTAGAAGACACTTGTGCAAGGTGCCACATTTCTTATCACACACATACGCCTACATGAATGGTTCGTGGTATTTATTTGTAGAATTATTTTAGTTGCTTTTTTATTAACGGTTCTTAGGTTAGAGACTTACTAGAATTGTTAAGAATACTAAGTTAGTTAGAGATATCTCTTTTTGGATTACTCTGGTTTAGATAATATAATCTGAAGGTGAGAAACATGGCTTAACATGTTAATTCGATAATTTAAAGTAACTACAGTGCAATTATCACTTTTGTTTCTTCTACATTACACAAATGTAATCAATACACTTTAGTTTTAGAGCGCGTAGCGCATGGCATGATTATTCTGTGTAAGCTAAAAGAAAATAATTACACTAGGTAACATGTGCTTTGTTTATTTTAAGTTTTTGTTGTATTTAAATATTTTGAGCGCAAAGCACACCAATTATCATAGTTTCCACCTGTCATCTATACTATTAAAAATAGTCTTTTTTTAATATTTTTTATTTGTATAATGCAAATTTCACTTAGGGCAGGGGTCGGCAACAGGTGACTGTTAACGCTGGTCTTATTCTTAAATTTTTTCTAATTTATTTGTGAAATATTCAGCAGTTGATGTAGTTTAGGTACTATTTTGTTATGCCTTTTTGTGAAACATTTTACTTACATAATCATTGACAAGGTTAGTGAAATGTGAATACATGAACAATGCTTACAAGTATATATACATACATACACATACACACAAACATGTGTGCATGCGTGTGTGTGAGAGTATATGTCTTTGTGTGTGAGAGTATATGTCTTTGTGTGTGAGAGTATATGTCTGTGTGTCTGTGCGTGAGTGTGTGTTGCACGCTTGTGTATGCATATGTATTACATCACACAATATACAACACGTGTAAGATGACAAGTTGAGAGTCGTTGCCACTCCGTGCAAGAGGCTTTGTGGTGTTTCGTCTGTCTTTACGTTCTGAGTTCAAATCTACTTGAGAAGATATAATCGACTTATCCCCACCTCAAAAATTTA